>NC_133666.1:176984694-177284694 GCF_037893015.1 Macrotis lagotis
GACAAGATATCATCTGAAGTCAAATCATTTCTTGAATTGTTTTTTAGGTTTTTTTTTTTTTTGCAAGGCAAATGGGGTTAAGTGGCTTGCCCAAGGCCACACAGCTAGGTAATTATTAATTGTCTGAGACCAGATTTGAACCCAGGTACTCCTGACTCCAAGGCTGGTGCTTTATCCACTGTGACGCCACCTAGCCGCCCCTCATTTCTTGAATTTTTCTACCCCTCCCACCCCAGGTCTATTTTCTCTGACCCTTTACAGAAAAGTTATGAGTCTTCATTTCTGGCTACATATTATATTATATTATATATATATATATATACTATATATATATATATATATATTATATCCAGTTTCATCTTATTGTATTGTATAGGAGATTTTTTTTTTATCTTGGAAGTCTATTTCATTAAATGTCCACCTTTTTCCCTGGAAGAGAAGGCTCAGCTTTGCCAAGTAGTGGATTCTGGACTGCATTTCAAACTCCTTTTCTCTTCAGAATATATCATTCCAGACCTTTCTATTCCTTAATTTTGCTGTGGCCAGGTCCTGTGTAATCTTTTCTGTGGCTCTTTCTTATGTTAATTTTTTCTTTCAGGCTGCTTGCAGGATTTTTTCTTTTATCTGATAGTCCTGGAATTTGACCACAGTGTTCCTTGGTATTTTCATTTTAGTATCTCTTTCCATAGGGGAATAGATGCATTCTTTCAGTAACTATTTTGCCCTCTGGTTCTATGATATCAGGGCAAATCTCCATTACAAAATCCTATAATATTTAGTCCAGGCTTTTGTTCCTCTTCACTGTTCTCAGGGAGGCTGATAATTCTCAGATTCTCCCTTCTCGAATGGTTCTTGAGGTCAGTGTTTTTGCTCATGAGGTATTTTACATTTTTTCCAATTTTTTCAATTTTTTTGATTTTAACACCATCTTGTCTCATGAAGTCATTAGTTTCTGCTGATTACATTTATTTTTTAGAGGAGAAGATTTTTTTCTTCATTTATCTTTTGCAACTCCTTTTTCAGTTGGTCCTTTCTAATTTTGAAGGTTTTTTCAATTTGCCCAAAGGTAGTTTTGAGAGAATCATTTTCATTTTTGCATTTGCCCAATTGAAGATCTGAGTTAGTCTCATTTTGGATTTGTCAATTGTATTTTCCAAGCATTTGTTCTCTTGTTGTCAGATGTTAATTTTCTCTTGCAATGTGTTAATTTTCTCTTGAGTTTCCTTTCCTAATTTTTCCATTGATTTTTCAACTCCTTCCTGATTTCTTCAAAGAAGTCTTTCTGGGCTGGAGACCAATTCATATTTTCTTCAGCAGGGCTATATCCCTCTGGTTTAGAATCTATCCTTTCTAAGTATTTCTCCATGGCACCCTCTTTTCTCTGGCCTTTTTTCATCTTGTGTTGGGGGTGGTGCTGGCTCTCAGAGGTTTGCTTTTGAGGATCCTAGTGGCTTTGTTCACTTGGCTTAGTAATTCAAAGGACCAGCCAGTAGGGGGTGCTAGTTGCTGTCTCTGGAGTGAGGTCCTCAGCAACAGGGTCTGAGCTGACCTTGAAAACTGGGCTGGGCCCTAGGGAAGGGAATTAATCTCTTTCTGTTGAGTGAGTGTCTATGGCTGAGGCTGGTCCTCTGGCTTCTCCCAGCTGCTTTTCCCATGCTGATCTTCTGCTCTTGTCTCGTGGTTCATCCATGGTCTCCTGAGACAGGGGACTTTCTTGTTAGGTCTTCTTTTCCTAACTTCTCTTTTTGGGTTTTGTTGATCGAATTTCTATTAAAAGGTTTCTCTCATGTTATTTCTGAGGGGAAATAGAGAGCCCCCATCACAGTGTCTGTCCTCTCCACCATCTTGGACAGAAGTCCTTTAACTCTAATAAAGCCATCATAAGAGATTTGATTGGTACAGAAGAGTAATGAATCAGTCTGTTGATATTTTCCTTATCATGTGGATATTAAATGACCTGGAAGAGTTCTGGGTACTCTTTGACACTTGGTTGGTATACCACAACAGGCATTTTAGGCAAAATAAGTCTTATTCAATTTAATCACTTAAGAATTTCCCCAAATATATATATACTGTTGTTAAACACTGTTCTCTTAACATGATTGAGTAAATTTCCTATTATTTATTGTTGAATGATTTACAAGTTATCTGATTTCTCTCCAATATCAAATATAGACAAACGGGGACTGTCTAGAGTGAAACCCAGTTAAGGTCACATTTCTAGAGAAACAGTAGCTCCCCCCCAGCCTTTTTTCGGATGCCTCGGAGCAGAAGTTAGAAGATCTAAGCTGTCAAGTTGTTATAATGGGGATGCTTTTTGTTTAAGGGTTGAACTTTAGGCACCTTTCCAACTTTCAAATCTTTTCATTCTCTTTCTTGTCCTGCTGTAGCTAATGAGGTATGCTATGCACAGTAAGGTTTTAATACATCTTTGTTGAATGAATGTATATGGCATACTAAGTATTACAAAAAAAGAAATCATTCATATGTAGAATTTATAAAATGTTGATGACAATTTTGAGATGAGTAAAAACATCAGTCACAAGTTGTGGTAAAAAAAAACTGAGACAATTTTGAACCCTTCAATTTATTTATTCTATGATCCATTAGGAAGTGTAATAGAAAGCCTAATCACAGACATTAAATAATCAATAATATATTCCTGACTTAACTTCCAAAACTGAAGACTTGCTAAAGGTTATAAATGATTCATCTGTTCGTCACCTTAATTGTCATTGGAATTTAATAATATGATCTTTTAGTTCATTTTCTTATTTCTAATTACAAAAATTTCTAGCATACCTAAAAATCTCATAGACCATGGAACTGTGTAATAAAGTAGTATAGCAATAGTTTCGCAAAGTATTTAATATGCTTTCCAAAATACTTGAAGCTCTTTCAATGACTGATCTGGTAAATCTCAAAGCCTCATAATTTTGCTTTAATGATCTGTAGGATATAGAACATAAATTATTATCCAGTTCTTCAAGAGCAATATGCTTCTTCTTGAAATATAGATGTGAGAAAATGGGTAATTTCTCATTGTATGGTACATGTAGTGAAATAGTTGATATACTGGGAAAGAGAGACTAGTTCCAGATTCAACTTCCCTGAATCTCTTCAGTTTCAAATAAATTGGCCAAAATAAATTGTTCTAACATTTCAGAATGATATGGTATGATATTTGGTCCTTGGCAACTAGGTAGTAATAAGGTGCTTAGCATTTGGAATGAGAAGTAAATACATGGCATATAATCATTTCCTTTTCTGTGGATGGTTTGATTGATATAGGGGGCATGAAACGGATACGTTTACAGTCAATAGCATCCAAGGATGATGAAAACAGCACAAACTTGTGCCATAAACTTAACAATTGCTCTCACCACTGCATTTTTATGGGTGAGCTAATAGAATGATTATTTCTCTTGGGGAAAAAAACTCAGGAAAAACAAAATGGTTTACTAGGAGCTGTCTGCCTTCTTACATTTAGTGTCTGCTATTGCTGGTTTTCTTTTCCACGAGGTTATTTTATTTTGTTTATATTTTATATACATATTTATTTATATATTATCTTCTCTTATATAAATTAATCTCTTTGTTGGCAGAAAAGCAGGGGCTTCTTGGGGCTTCTTGGGGCTTCTTTGTCTTTATCTTCCTTAGATTGGTAGCATCTTGGTAGTATATTGGATTCAGTGATTAACTAGGAATAAGAAAGAACTTGGTTCCAATCCAACCTCAGGCATTTCCTATCTATGTGACCCAGGATATATCATTTAACTTCTCTCAACTTCAATTTTCCCAGCTGTAAAATGGGGGCAATAATATAACCAATCTCACAGATTTAGGGAAAGTAACAAATGAGGTAACATATACAAAACATTTCATAAACATTGAAGTGCTATAAATGCTCTAATATCCAGTATTAGGGAATGATCCTTCTATTCACCTTTTCATGGGGCTGGTGGTGAGGGTATTATTCTCATTTCTCCATAGTTAAAAAATCTGTAAATTGAACTGTTTGATTAGGAAAATCCTGTAGTCAGAAAGTTGATTAAAAAGAGAGTTTAAAGAGCATTTGAGGGAGCAGAGACACATTCCAGATATACATTCCAGATACAATCCAGTATCTTTGCCAACAAAACCCAAGGACAAATATTGACATGGTATGGTTCATGGGGTAATGAATAGTTGAATGTGACTGAACAATAATAATATATGCATATATTCCAATTATTTTCTCACTGACAATTTCATAATTTCTTTATTATAATTTCATGGAAGTGTTGACTCTAGGTTCTTGAGGATTATACTAGTGGGTTAGAAATTCTTGTACATTGTACCGAGTTTAAAGAACTATCATCAAGGGATTTATATTCTAACTGGTTTCATTTTCTATCCCTTATAGAAGGTACCTTCCCTAAAAAGTCACATATTATTAAAATATTGAAATATGTTTTGTTCTAACTGAAAAGTCTTAACTTTTATGCAAATAGTTTTTCATTTTCCTTTGAACCCAAATGTAGCACATCCTCTGGGCAAATTCTCCAATTCAGCATTCACATTCATAGTTTTGATCACAAAAGAGTGACTTGTAGGTTCTAGCACACATTTGTTAGTCTTTACTTCTGCTGCTTTAGTCCACATACAGCTCTCACATAAGTGAAGAATCTTTGTTGGGTATGTTGCTCACCTAGTCTGCCAGATTTTGTCCCTTTCCTCAATAGTGACACCTGATTGCCAAGGCTAGTTCTTCTGGAGTATACAGACATTATCCTTCCCTGCTATTAGAAGTCCTGCTCCTAAATGATGTTTCTGGTTTTCAGTATCTTCCTCTCTGTATCTCTAGCTGTCAGGATTGAATGTCTCTGCTCCCTCAAATGATCTTTAAACTCTTTTTAATCAACCTTCTGACTACTGGATTTTCCTAAGCAAACAGTTCCATTTACATATTTTTTAACTATGGGGAAGTGAGAAGAATACCCTCACCACCATCTCTATGAAAAGGTGAAGAAAAGGATCATTCCCTAATTGTTGACTTTCCCTTGGAGTACTTTAAACTCTCCAACTATGTTAAACATGTCTAGGGATTAGCTATTTAAAGCGCTGCAGTACCATGACATATCATTATTTGTCCAAATTCATTGATCCCTTCTAGTTTAATCAGAGAGAGATGTTCATAATTTTAATAAAAGAAGTGAATTGTGAACAAGAGCTTATGATTGGAGCTCATATCAGCACCTTTTCTTCCAGATTAAAGATCAACATCAAAGGGATATTTTTGATAATGAAAAAATTAATTAGTATAACATTCCCTCTTATTTATTCTGGCACTTGCGCTTGTATTTTTTATGATATAACTATTTTATTTGTTTTCCAATTATATGCAATTATAGTTTCTACCTATCATTTTGTGGTAAGGTTTTGAATTTGACGTTTTTTTCTCTCACCCTTCCTTCCCTCCTCCTCCCCCTACAGAAGGCAATCTGATAATCTTTACTTTGTTTTCATGCTATATATTGATCAAAATTGAAAGTGTTGTGAGAAAAAACCATATCCTTGAGGAAAGAATAAAATATTAGCGATAGCAAAATTATGTAGTACATAAGACAACTTTCATTCAAACTCCATAAATTTTTCTCTGGATACTGGTTGTATTCTCCCTCACAGATCTCCCAAAATTGTCCCTGACTATTGCACTGATGGAATGATCAAGTCCATTAAAGTTGATCATCACCCCCATGTTGCTGTTAGGGTGTACAGTATTCTTCTTGTTCTGCTCATCTCACTCAGCATCAATTCATTGCACTTGTATTCACTGGAAATGCCTCAAGGCATGGTTTCTACTTCAAGGTTCTGATGTGCTTGGTAAGTACCCACTCCTACCATTATAAATTAGGAGTCCCTACTGATATCCTTTCCCTTAATAATCACCTAGTAAATACAATTCGTTCTTAACAAAAATGTTTACCTGGTTAGCATATTAAGAAGTTGTTATAAAATATTTCCTTAGAAACTTGAGAGGCACTCTTTCGTAAGACACATAACACCAATATAAAATAGACTCAGAGTACAATGGTAGTGATATATACTTGTAGGAAACAAATGTAGTTGAGGTAACTAACAATTTTGGTCTTGCAGGGTATTGATACCCTTTCATTACTAATAGAGGGATCACAAATCTCAATTCTAAATTTTCAGAGCTAGTCCTTTCTTGAGCCTAAATACAGATCTCATTGTTGCCAGATATTATACCTCCTGAAGCTTCTTCAAGCCTCAACATTCTGTCTTGCTGGATTTATGTGTGTTTATTTCTTCTTCCTAAATAGTTTGCATTCCAACTCATTTTCTAAATGTTAGAGGAAGAATTTCCTTGGTGAGGATCTCAATGGTTAGACAGCAATAATGATGACAGAAAGAGACTATTAGAGAAAAATTACTTTGAAGATGTCAGACTTTGCAGTTACTTTATAATCCATCACTTCCAGGGCTTTTGGTATCTAAAGTTTAGGAAAATATTGAAAAACATTTTTTTTTGCTTATTCAATGACATTGAACTTTTCCAACTCAATTGGAGAATGTCATTCAAATTTGTAAATGAATAATATTCTATTGTTAACACAATAATGTATCATCTGTAATTTCATCCTATGTAATTGCTTACCAATGAATGATGCTCTTTGCCCCAAAAGTTGGAGACATTATAAGTGTTATTCAGTTGAGTTCCTTTGAAGTACAGGGCTTGAGATTTATACATTCTGCATAACACAGTGTATGTTCAAATATAATGGAAAATTCTGATTTTTCACAACTACAAGACTGAAAACTAATTTAAGTAGGAAGAAGTTAAACCAAAATGCTGACAATGCTTCTATAGAATTCATTTTCCTGAGCTGAGACAGCAGAGTATTCCTTCTTAAATCAAATCTAAGACTGAAGCAACTGAAGAAAAAAAAACCCTCTGTGCAAAAGAGTTGACATTTCTTAAGCAAGGGACTATTTGTGTTTGAACCATTATGTCAATTTATTTTGATAAGATCAATCTATTTCTATTTCTCATTCTCCTTAAAAGCAGTTGAGTTCTTTGTAGGTGAGGCTACTGTTTAAAATTCTTGACCTAAAAATTGTGACTTCAAACCCTAGAAATATGAAGAGAACTATCATTTTATTATCAAATAACAAGTCTGGAAAATGTCAGACATTGTCAAATATCTAGACCATCCTCTAAATGTAGATGAAAAAGTAAAGTGTAAAATCTGGTTTGAAACATAACATAAGAAAAAGAAAGAATAAAAAAAACAAAATTTAAGATCTTCTCAACTGGTTCTATTATGCCCTAGCAAATAGAAGAAGAAGAAATAAAAGTAGTGCCAGATGGAGACTTCATTCATGAAACTAAATGATGCTTGCTCCTTGGAAGGAAAGTTATGCATATCTGGACAGCATACTGAAAAGCAGAGACATCATCTTGCCAATAAAGCTGATCTTGTCAGCAAAAATTATACTCAAAACTGCCCCCCCCCAGTTGTAATGTTTGACTGTAAGAATTGGACTATAAGGAAAACTGAGTGTCACAGAATCAACACTTTCAGATTGTGGTATTAAAGAAGACTTCTGAATCTTGGACAGCAAGGAAATTAAATCAGTTAATACTTAATGGAATTAATTCAGACTTTTCACTAGAAGGTAAATATTGAAGTTGTAGCTTTAATATTTTGATCACACAATGTAAGCTGGTACTCATTGGAAAAACCTCTGATGTTGGGAAAGATTGAAGGCAAAAATTAAAGGGGACAGCAGAGGGTGAAATGGATAGATGGTGGCATGGAAACAACAAACATGAACTTGGACAGTCTTTGAAATTTAGTGGAGGATAGAAAGTCCTGGTATACTATGGTTCTCAGGAATCACAGTGTCATGCATGTCTCTATGACTGATCATCAACAACCTTCATCAAAACTATATTGTAGAATATAGAATAATTATTAACTAGATACTTTGTTTAATTGATAATCTCATTAAAATGGATAATCTGCTGGGGGCATTTTATAATTCATAACCTCTTTTCATCTGTTGATTATCATTTATACTTTTCCAAAAATTATCTATAGATAATCTATTCCTTTTTTGTGGAGGTTATCTGATTCCTTTAATATTTCAAGAATACCAATGCAATAATAGACAAATAAATTTGTAATCCTTTATTCTCAGTGGATAGCCACCATTTACCTTTTTCAGTCATTCATTTTAGATTTAATTGGCTAAATGTTGTAGTCTACTTTCTCCCTGTTGTTGATTAATGTTTGTCCTTCATTCTCGAAGAAGACCACAACATCAGGGGTGATACCATGACAAGCACATAAATTGTATTTGAGTGATAGGGGTGCTGTACTGAATCACCAGCCTCACTTTCTTTTCCAGAGTCAACTAGATCCAGTGGCCAGATATTAATCAAGACAACTGAAGATGACCCTGGATGTGAGGCAATCAGGGTTGAGTGACTTGCCCAAGGTCAAAAAAATAGTAAATGTCTGAGGCTGGATTTGAAGTCCCATTCTCCTGACTCCAGGGCCAGTGCTCAATTATGAATACTTTGTTATATATCTAATCTCACTAGGATTTCTCCACCATACTGCCCTTACCTGCTGTTTCATTTCTCACTGTAAACCTCCCCTACCTCTCTTACCTCTAGTAGATGTCTGTCTCTTTTTTCATGAGAAAACAGGGAACATTACAATGATTATCCTTTTTTCCATGATTTACATCTCAAAACTGTCTTCCTTTTCACTAATTCTTTCCTACTTTACTTCTGACTCAAAGGAACACCTTTACTTTGTCAATCATTCTCCTTATGTTCTCGATTTCATCCATTGCTGATTAAATTTCCTAACTCATTGATATTATTCCTTCCTTCTCTCTCTCTCCTCTTTCTCTCTCTCTCTACTTTTTCATGTATACATCTCATATTTTTTCCTTTGTACTTTCACTATCTTATATACATTTTCAAACTTAGTTCTGTCTTATCCTACAAACAAGCAAATTGAATTTTGCAGTGCTATTCTTACTGCTTATTCTTCTTTATCAGTCATTTTTCTGGTACTTATAATCTGGTTTTTGATTTAGTTACTTGACTGAAAATGTTGCCTCCAATGTTATCAATATTCACAACTGTTAAATATAATGACCGTTTTTTTAGTCATTCTTCTTGTACCCTTTTTGTGCATGGCCAATCACCTCCCTAGAATTCTCTAGCCTTTTTCCTTGTTCTTTTCCTACCAATCAGAACAATTTCCCCCTTCTTTAGTCATCTTTAATGGAATATTATCCATTTCTTGTTCCCTCAAAGTAGTGGTCTCCAGGATTCCTGATGTTATTTGTTATCTCTTCATGAGATTTTTTGACAATTTCCTTAACTCTTATCCACTTATCTACACAGATGCCTATTCTAATATCTTTGCATCCAATTACTCTCTTTATACAGCATGTACTACCTATTGAATTTTTTTTTCTTGGTTTTATGTACATATCTCATTTTTAGGAAGTACATATTGTGAGAGCATGCAAGACAGGCTGGTTTTTCTCTTCCTCAAACCTATAGATAATGAAAGGTTCATTTGAGACTTGAATATTTCAAAAGGCTAAAGGCTCAGATCATTGTTATCTGTTTTCTGGTTGCTTGAGCATGAAACAGCCACAAGGAGCTTCAAGTAATTTCTTTCTTTCTTTCTTTCTTTAAGGCAATGGAGTTAAATGACTTGCCCAAGGTCACACATCTAGATAATTATTAATTAAGTGTCCAAGGTCATATTTGAACTCAGGTCCTCCTGACACCAGGGTCGGTGCTCTATCCATTGATCCATCTAGCTGCCCGTCAAGTAATTTCTAATGCTTAGATAGCAAACCATGATATGCAAAATAGCAAATCTACAATTCAATTTGCTCCTAAAACAATGATGCTATTTATTGTTTTAAATAATTTTTATCTACTACTAAGTCTATACCTGAAAAGGGATCCAAGGAAAAGGAGAATGACACAAATATCTGCAGTAATTCTTTGTTGTTGTTGTAATAAAGGATTGATTGGTTGGTTGGTTGGTTAGTCCTTGTTCTTCATTATCAAGGAAGACCAAAAAGATATCATCATGTTAGAGATGAGTTACAGATTAGACCAACATGAACTTGGAATGTTTTACCACAAGTTGGACATGAGTAGCCCATGTGAACACTTGAGATGGTTCCTCTAAACTTATCTATCTAATGCTTCCTTTGAGCTACTTCAATTATGGCTTGCTCATAGAGTACAGAACTCTCTCTCTGATGAAGATATGACATGCTGGGTAGTCCTGTACCAGATTAGAAGCTGAGGAGAGGACTATTAGTAGGGGTAAGTTATGGTATATAAAGTTATGGTATATAAGAAGTTATGGTATATAAATATGATGGAATTCTGTTGTGTTTTTAAGACATGATCAAGGGAAGAGTTTCAGAAAACCCTTGGAAGAAGACTTGTATGACCAGATGAAATGTGATTTGAGCGGAACTAGGACACCAGTTTATGCAATAGCAATATTGTTGTAAAGCTGCTCAACTTTGGTGGCAGATAGGTGGCGCAGTGGATAAAGCACCGGCCCAGGAGTCAGGAGTACCTGAGTTCAAATCTGACCTCAGCCACTTAAAATTACATAGCTGTGTGGCCTTGGGCAAGCCACTTAACCCCATTGCCTTGTAAAAACCTAAAAAACAAAGCTGCTCAACTTTGAAAGACCTAGAAACTGATCAACAAAATGATTAGCCACAATTTCAAAAGATTAATGAGAAATAATATTATCAATCTTCCAATAAGTCAATGGACTCAGATGCAGAATAAAACATATTTTCTTATTGCTCTATATCTTTTTTTTGCTTGGGAGAGGTTGCCAATTTATTTTCTATGACTATGTATATATATTATTTATATATGTATATGCATGTATATTGTGATGAATTTTGTTTTTATGTCTTCTCAATAAATGGGAGAGGGAGAGTATGAAAGAATTTGGAGCAAAATAAAATTGAATCAAACAAAAGAATTGGCATATAACCCAGCTGAATATTTTCTCAACGCATTTTCCACTTTAAATGATTTTGATTCTAATGCTGATTATTTGAAAATGCACTTAATTTCATTTTGTTCTGGTGTCAGTGCTAGGAAGAGTATAAACTGCAATTATCACATGGTGATTTAGTATGTGAAAGAAAATAAGAAAATTATTAAAAATATTGCTAGATAAAATTTATTCTTTGTATCACAGGCCTAATAAAAAATAAAACCAAGTTACAAGCCATTGGTAAATAACTAGAAATTTGAATTATTAAGATTAGTCAAGCACTGGTATCAAGATAGGCATTGGGTAGTTTATGGATTGTTATTGCTCTACAGTATGCATCACCTCCATTATATATTTATCTTCCTTGCTCTTATTCTAGTTTGGCAAAGACATTAGCTAAAACCAATTTATTACATGGCCTTGCTTTGATGTTTGGCATTCTTGAAGAATTTTCATTATTTTTCAACTGTATTGTAGTCAAGAGCAAGTAAAATTCAGGCAGATCAAAAATTAATTTAATGTACAATAATAGGTTTGGAAAATTTAACAATGGTATTAAAATGCACAAATCTAAAGTTGAAGATTTGATTATCAGATAAGTTTAAATATATTTCATTCGATAGAAATGATTAATTCTTCTCCTATGAATAATTCACTAGAATACTAAACTACAAATGAATCTATATATTTTATTGGAAAGAAAAAAGAAACATTTTAAATATTAGAACCTTATAATTGGCCTCATGAGGTACTATCTATATGCATATATATGGGGAAATGTATAATTTAAGTGAAATTTTAAAATATGGTTTCAAATGTAATGATTGTTCTGTTTGTATGATGTAGAATCAAATAATGTTCTAATCTCTTCCACCAAACCAAAACCTAAAAACTAATTCAAGAAGATAATGGTGTTCAAATATTTAAAGACTATATTGTGGAAAAAAAGCTTAAACTTATTTGATTTGTTACTGTGAAAAAAAAAGAAGCAAATGGTAGTAGAATTTGCAATTAGATCAATTTAGAATTGATGCTTTTGGAGGGTGGAGGGAACCAACATTCTTTTGTTTTTAATTTTCCAATTACATGCAAAGGGAGTTTTCAGTGTTTACCCATTAGCAAGTTTTTGAGTTCCACCTTATCCTACCACCCTCCCTTCCTTTCCTCTTTATGTTTAACATATTTCTGAATTAGTTATGTCATGAAAGAGGAATTAGAATAAGGGGAAAAATCATGAGTAAGAAAGAAAATATAAATATATAATACATAGACATAAAAGAAGAAAATATAAAAGTTTTAAAAAGTAAACATAGTTTACTTTGTTTTGCATTGGGACTCCATAGCTTTTCCTATGGATTGAATGGAATTTTTCATAACAGGACTTTCAAGATTGTCCTTGATCACTGAACTACTAAGAGGAGCTTCATCCATCCTAGGTGATGATCTCACAATATTGCTAATGTGTACAATGTTTTCTTGGTTCTGCTCACTTAAGTCAGCATCAGCTCATGCAAGTCTTTTCATGCTTCTTTATAGTCTGGTCTCTCATGATTTCTTACAGAAAAATAGTACTCCACAACATTTATATACCATAAGTTGTTTAGTCATTCCCCAATGGTTGGGCATCCCCTCAATATCCAATTCTTGCAACCACAAAAACAACTGCTATAAATATTTTTTTAATATGTGGGACTATTCCAGTTTTTTATGATCTCTTTGGGTTATAGACCTAGTTATGGTATTACTGATTAAAGGGCATAGGCCATTTTATTGTCCTTTGAGCACAAGGGAACCAACTTTCTAATAATGAGAACTACACAAACTAGAATGAACTGCCTTGAGAGGTAGAATATGAGTTATAAGAGGGTTAGAGGTTGAGGTCCTTTCCAAACTTGAATTTCTGTGATCCTTTGAAATTCTTTGATTCTATGAAGTGAAAAAATAAATTGATATTTGATAAAAAATGTGCTAGGAAAAATGTCAGGTAAGTCAATGAATTGGATACGGAGGGGGAACATATTGAAAATAACGAATAAGATAGATAAATTAAGTGAATTCAAAGAACTTAGGTTAGATAAATAATGGCAAAGGGGAGTGAATGGAACAATTAGCATTTAATTATTTTAAATAAATTTAAAGGATACAAGGATACAAGGTACAAGGATAAAACATTGATTTTAAAAAATGTGGACAAAAATCATTGCAAAGGGAAAAAAATGAAAAAAAATACACAAGTCTAACCACCCTACACTTAAATATGAAAAAATTAAGAAATATGTTGAAATAAGAGATTATGTGAATGGAAAAGAAAACAAACTTAAACAATAATCTGATAATAAGCAACAGAAGTAAAAAATAGAAAATGAAAAATGAAAAGAGAGAATTAAGTAAGATTTGCTATGGATCAGGTAACTAAAAAAGCAGGAATTGAAGCCATTCAGTTAAAACAAAAGTAAATTGAATAAATCAAGAAAAATAGACAAACTACTACATACTAAAAGGACAACATAAAATGAAATGTTATTATTAGAAATTGTATATTCATTAAATATCGGCACTTAATTTCATAAATGAAAAGCTAGTAGAATACCAAAAATGGCTTAGTACAATTATTATTGTAAATTTCAATTCCCTCTCTGAGTTGATAAATGTAAAAGAAAAATAAACAAAATAGAAATAATTCAAAACAAAACAAAAAATAAGCAAAAAATAAAGACAAAAATAATTGAATAGATTTCGGAAAAATTTCTATTTGCAAAACTGAGCATTTTTCCAAGTGGAAAAATTTAGACAGAATTTTTATTTTCCAAATCATGTAGTACCATTTTAAACAAATTACTATATATTAGGGTGCAAAGTTTTTAAAGAATAAACATGCAGAAATATTAAACACTTTTTTATCATTATTAATATTATTAATTAATATTAATAGGAACATTTTTATTCTTTATTAAACACTTTATTAAACATAATTTAATTCAGAAAATTAGTATTTAATGTAGAAAATACAGATACAGATTTAAGTGGAGGTTTTTAATAGGGAAACTGCAGAATAATGGAGCAAGTCTATGTAATAAGTCTTTTTAAATAATCTAAAGTTGATAATAAACAATTGACTAGAAACTTCTTTTAAGACAACCCTGTGGATTAATTCTTTAGAATGTGGTTGATTGGATTAACTCTATTTGCCTATTTTCATAGTTATATGATGAAGTCATGCAAGCAATTAACAATTATGGGAAAATTTGTAACAGAGAAAATTTCAAAATTTGATGTTTTAAGCTAAAGTAATCCTTTGAAGAAGAAAAAATTCACTAAAACATTTTTATTATACTGAGATTAGTCAAGATAGCAGAGCTGTAGGAAGTAGTGAAGTTGAACTCTACTAGTATGGACATAAACAAAGATATGAGAGCACCATCACACTGAATGATGATCAGAAATTAAAGGAGAAACAGCGGTAGATCTTCTACCATTCATAAGATAAGGAAGTCGAAATGGTGAGTAAAGTGAGCAGAACCAGAAGAACATTGTATACATTAGTAACAACATTATGTGATGATCAGCTATGAAGGATGCAGCTCCTTTCAGAGGTTCAATATCAAGGGCAATTCTAAAAGACTTGGGATGGAAAATATTATCCATATTAAGAAGGGGAAAAAAACTCAAACAGCTTTGGAGTTTGAAGACAGAACAAAGTCTGCTATTTTCACTTTTTTAAAACTTGTTTTATGCTCATTGACATGGAGAGATGGGAGGCAAGAGAGGAGGTAGAAAAATGTCAAACTCAAAAGCTTACAAAAAGTTGCAAGTTGAAAACCATTTTTGCATTTATTTTTCTTTCTTTCTTTTTTTTAAAGAAAGAATTTATTTATTTTGAGTTTTACAAATTTTCCCCCATTCTTGCTTTCCTCCCCTCACCCCACACAGAATGCATTCTGTTAGTCTTTGCATTGCTTACATGTTATACATCTATCTCAGTTGAATGTGATGCCAGAGAACCATCTTTGCATTTAAATGAAAAAAATAGCATGCAAAAAAAAAATAGCAAAATCAAAACAGAGGAAATTGAACAGACACAAGCTATGAAACAGAGGGAGACTGGTATTATGGAGTTAGATCCTGGGAGCAGAAAGGAGAGATTAGAATCTTTTACCAAGTCTCCAAATGCCTGGATTGATAGTTCTGTCAGTCTTAATTTGATAAATTTATCTTGAACTTAGCTTCTGGTGAAATACAAGCTCCAGTATTGTTACTCTGAACTGAAGGTTGCTAGGATGGTTTAAGATTTAGTTTCTGGGCAAAGGGAACATAATGCTGTGTATGCTCTCTTTCTAATTCAGGAGAATAAATCTCTGAGATAAACCCAGGGTCAAGAATAGATAGGTAACTTTGCTCCTTTGACCTCAATAGTAGAATACCAAAAAGATGGACCAGGATCATAAAAGGTAAAGACAATGCTTCTAGGAGTGTGCAGACATTAAGCCTAACACAAAATCTCATTCTGTTCACAGTGAATGAGTTTTTATTTAATATTTAAAAGAGTGTGATGTTAGGGATGTCCAGAAGAAGAGAATAATTCTCAAATACTTATGAGAAAATTCTTAAATAAAAACACTGTGTGGATGTAAGATCAATTAGAATTCCTATCAGAAGTGAAATAATGATTTAGAGAGACTAAAAGATATTTAAAATATAATGAGACTATTAGAGGAAAGAATTCAAAAAATAAATGTTATATATGGAAAGATATGCAAAAGGCATAAAAGTCTCACTAAAAATTAGAGTGAATCAATTTTGAATTCATGAGAAATCAGGAAAAATTGAAGCTAAAACTCATAATATTACTAAAAAATTTAAAAATATATATAGCTGCCCCCATTGAAGGGGGAAAAAGATTTCAAGTACCTAGTAAACATATGAAGACTTACATATGTTTTTAGTAGGTACTATTTTAAAGGAGAGTAGAACATGGAGTATGATATTTCCATATGTAAAAGTTTTAGGACTTCATCAAAGAATAATTTGCTCAGCAAAACTGAAGACAACTCAACTGAAGCTGGCAGGAAGAGTGGGATGAGTGAGAGAGAAACTTCAGTGAAATAGATGATATGATCAAGGTTGAGTAGAAATCTTGAAATTCAAACATGATGGTTAAGATAAATATTAAAAATTGAATGATTAAGAGCCTGAAGAGAATTTTGATAGTTAGGATGTGAAAGATCTCAAGTATTTTATTAAATGGGGCATCAAGATAAAGATGTTCTTCATGCACCTGTAGGCCCCAGAAAAGAAGTTTGGTATGGAGAAATAGATGTAGGGCAGCTAGGTGGCACAGTGGAGAGAGCACGGGTCCTAGAGTCAGGAGG
Source organism: Macrotis lagotis (assembly GCF_037893015.1). Taxonomy (NCBI): domain Eukaryota; kingdom Metazoa; phylum Chordata; class Mammalia; order Peramelemorphia; family Peramelidae; genus Macrotis; species Macrotis lagotis. Next base: position 177,001,148 of record NC_133666.1, read on the forward strand.
ACCTGAGTTCAAGTTCGTCCTCAGACATTTAATAATTACCTAGTTGCATGACCTTGGATAAATCACTTAACACTATTGCCTGGCAAAAGCAAAAAAAAAGAGAGAAAGAATGAATGAAATAGATCTAGAATGGATAGTATCAAATTGCATTTGAAACTATAAAGAAAATAAGAATGGTAAGAACACTGGAAGAGAAGAGGCTAATGGTGGTGGAAGCACATTAAAACTTTATTTTTTGTTTTTTTTATAAAAGAAAGATTTTATTTATTTTTGAATTTAAAAATTTTCCCCCTAATCTTGCTTCCCTCTCCCATCCCCCAGAGAAGGCAATCTGTTTGCATTAAAACTTTATTTTTAATTTAAATAAAATGCAAAGAAGTTACATTTTCTTTTTTAATGAATAGTATTTTATTTTTCCAATTTTATGTTAATATGGTTTTTAACATTCATTTTTGTGAAATTTTGAGTTCTGAATGTTTCTCCCTCCTTCCCTTCCCTCATCCCTACCAAAACAGCTAGCAATTTGTGATAATTTATACATTTACAATCATGTTAAATGTATTGCTGTATTAGTCATGTTGTGAAAGAATCAGAACAAAAGGAAAAATCATGAGTAAGAAAAAAGAAAAAAATTCAAAATGAAAATAGCATGCTTTGATCTTCATTCAACCTCAGTTTTTTTTTTTCTAGATGTGGATGGCATTCTTCATCACAAGTCTTTTAGAATTGTTTTTATTCACTCTATTGCTAACTGAACATCATGCAATGTTGTTAATGTGTGCAATTTTCCTGTGCTTTTGCTCACTTCACTCAGCATCAGTTCATATAATTCTTTCTAGATTTTTCTGAAATCTCTCTGTTATCATTTCTTATGGCACAATAGTATTCCATTACATTCATATACCATAACTTTTCAGTCTTTTCCTAGTTGTTTAGTATCCCCTTAAAAAGAGTTGCTACAAATATTTGAGTAGCTATATTTTCTCTAGCTTAAAATCTTTTCCAGATTTTTCCCTTTGGGAAGTAGGGAGAGAAAAATGCTAATACCTTCCTTTAAAGTGCATTGAGGGATTCTTCTGGGGAAGAGCCAAGATGGCAGTATGAAACTAACATGCTTCCAGAGCTTTTTCTTAACAGAGATAAATGAAGACTCTACCCTTATATTCAAACTACAGATCCCACCAAGAAAAAGAAAAGATTCAAAGATGTTTTCAACTGGAGGATTTTCAACTGGAGGATTTTCAGTGAAGGTCTGTCTCTTTAGGAGAAAAAGGGAAGTAAAGTGTGTGTGTGGGGGAGAGCAAGGAAAGCCAGCTGGAGGCTTTTAGCCACAATGCAATTCAGGTCTCAATAGCTAAAGAACAGCAGAGGATCTGGCAGCTTGATAGCAAGCTATCAGGGAGGATCCCAACCCGAAACAAAGTCTGAACCCTGGTAACACCAGGGTAAAAGATAGGACTGGGTCATGAACAAACAACTGCTAAATCAGAACCTGGACATAAAGGAGGAAACAAAACTCTGCAAAGACAAGGTCTGAAATGTCTAGGCAGCATCTTGGCCAACACAAGTCAGGGATCAGACTCTAACCCTAAAAAAAATCCCAACTTGGATGTATACTCCCTATACTCCAGGAGCAGAGCTAAAATAACAAATATGAGCAAAAAGGCTAAAAGAGTGCTCATTAAAGAAAGCTACTTTATAGAAAAAGATGAAAACATTGCCATGTCTGAAGAAGAAACTAGTGAAAAATCCCTCATGGGGAAGCAGCAAAACAGCCTATAAATTGGACTCAAATACAAAAGAACATTGAAGAGCTTAAAAAAATATTTAAAAACCAAAGAAGAAAGGAAGAAGAAAAATAGAAAAATAAAATGAAAGTCATGCAGGAAAATTATGAAAAATTTCTCAAAGATGTCAACTCCATTCAAAGCAAAAACATCCAACTGGAAAAGGAAACACAGACGCAAACTGCAGAAAATAAAACACTAAAAATTAGAATTGAAGAAATAGATACCAATGAAACAAAAAGACTGTAAGATTCCATCAAACAAAATAAAACAGCTGAAAAAAATTGAAGAAAATGTAAAGTACCTTTTAGGGAAAATGAATGACCTGGAAAATAGATCCAGAAAGACAATCTACTAATCATGAGACTCCCAGAAAGCCTAGAACAACAACAAAAAAAGAACCTGGAAAACATCATGCAGGAAATTATAAGGGAAAACTGTCTAAATCTACTGGAACAATAAAACAATATAACCATTGAAAGAACCCCCCCAGAAAGAGACCCCAGGATGAAAACTCCAAAGACTGTTATGGTCAAATTCTAGAACTCTCACATAAAGGAGAGAATATTACAGGCAGAAAAAAGAAAACAATTCAAATACAAAGGAAACACAAACATACTCGCATAGGACCTATCAGCCTCCATGTGAAAGGATAGGAAGACTTGGAACAACATATATTGGAGATCAAAGGACCTGGGATTACAAGCAGGATATATTGTCAGGGAAAAATATGTATATACAATAAAATAGAGGACTTCCAGAATTTCCTGACACAAAGACCAGAACTGAACAGAGAATACAATGACCAAATACATGGCTTAAGAGTTGCATAAAAAGGTAAATGAAAAGGGAAGAATAAAACAAAACAAAACAAATTATATAGAACCCTAACAGGAAAGATATAACACTTAATTCTTTAGAACTTTACATCTCTTAGGATAATTAAATAGTCAAATATACTTAAAGTGAATGTACTTAAGGAATATCGGTATACCTGGGTCTTATCTCTCTACTGAAGAAAAAGAACAAATTAAATATCTTCAATTAAATATCAAATAGAAATTCTGAAAATCTAGGAAGAGATTAATAAATGGAAAGCAAGAAAACCATTGATTTCATAAACAAAACTAAGAGTTGGTTTTACATAAAAGCCAATAAAATAGACAACTTCCGGTTAATCTGATTAAGAAAAAGAAAGAAGATAACCAGATTATCAGTATCAAAAATGAAAAGTGTGAACTAACCACCAATAAGGAGAAAATCAAAAGAGATTATTTGGAGCTACTTTGCTGAACAGTATGACAATAAATTGGACAATTTGAGTGAAATGGATGAATTTTTCCAAAAATACAAATTGCCCAGACTGCCAAAAGAGGAAGTAAATTACTTAAATAACCACCTTTAAGAAAAAGAAATTGAAGAAACCATCAATAAACTCCCTAAGAAAAAGTTTCCAGATCCAGATGGATTTACAAATGAATTCTACCAAACATTTAAGGAACAACTAATTGCTATACTGCATAAACTATTTTACAAAATAGGAGATGAAGCAGTTCTGCCACACTCCTTTTATGACACCAACATAATGCTGATACCTAAACCAGGAATAACCAAAACAAAGAAAATTATAGATCAATCTCCTGAATCAATATTGATGCAGCAATCTTAAATAAAATTTTAGTAATGAGACTATAGCCTGTTATTAGCTGGATAACACATCATGATCAAGTTGGATTTATACTAGTCAGGCAGGAATGGTTCAACACTAGGAAAACATTCAACACAATTAAACGTATCAATAGTAAAACCAACAGAAATCATATGATTATCTCAATAGATGTAGAAAAAGCTTTTGATAAAATCCAACATCCATTTCTATTAAAATATTAGAAAGTTTAGGAACAAATGGAGTTTTCTTTCTAAAACCATCAGCAAATATTATATTTAATGGGAATAAATTCAGAGCTTTTCCAATAAATTCAGGGGTGAAACAAGGTTGTTCATTATCACTATTACTATTCAATATTGTATTAGAATGCTAGCAATAGCAATAAGAAAATAAAAAGAAATTGATAGAAACAGAATTGGCAATGAGGAAGCAAAGTTTTCACTCTTTGCAATTGATATGATGCTATACTTAGAGAACCTGAGAAAAATCACCCAAAAATCTCTTTGAAAGAATTAAAAAATTCAGCAAAGTAGGAGATATAAAATAAATTCGTATAAATAATCAGCATTTTCCCCATATAAACAGCATAGCTGAAGAGCAAGCAAGACATAGAAAGAGAAATTCCATTTAAAATAACTGTAGACAACATTAAATACTTGGGAATCTAACTCCCAAGAGAAACCCAGAAACTGTATGAACACAATTATAAAGTACTTCTCACTCAAATAAAGTCAGTTCTAAATATTTGGGAAAATGTGAAGTTCTCATGGTTAAGTCGAGTTAATAAAATCAAATGACAATTCTATTCTAATTAAATTACTTATTCAGTGCCAAACCAATCAAACTACTAAATAATTGCTTTACTGAGTTAGAAAATAATAGTAACAAAATTCATCTGGAGCAACAAAAGGTCAAGAATAGCAAGGGAATTGGTGAAAAAATTGTAAAGGAAGGTGGCCTAGCTCTACCAGTTCTAAAACTATACTATAAAGCAACGGTTATCAAAACTGCCTTTTATTGGTTAAGAAATAGAGTAAATAGATCAGTGGATTAGAAGAGGTTCACAAGAAACCCCAGCAAGTGACTACAGCAATCTACTATTTGACAAACCCAAGGAGATTAACTTCTGGGACTATTTGACTTATTTGACTAAAATTGTTGGGAAAACTGGAAAATAACAAAAACTAGGCTCTATTGCAAAATAAGGTCAAAATGGGTATAGGATTTAGACACAAAGCGTGACACCATAGATAAATTAATAGACCAGAAAATACTCCATCTATCAGATCTATAGAAAGGGGATAAATTTATGACTACAGAAGAATTAGAGTACATTATAAACTGCAGAATGAATGATTTCTGACTACATTAAAATTATAAGTTTTTGAATACTTCCAAGATTAAAAGGAAAGCAGAAAGTTGGGAAATGGTCTTCACAACTGGAGTTCTGATAAAAATGTAATTTCTAAAATATGTAGAGGCTTACATCAAATTTATAAAGTTACAAGTCATTCTCCAATTGATAAATGATCAAAGGACAGGAACAGACAGTTTTCAGATGAAGAAATTAAAGCTTTATATAATCATATAAAATGCCCCAAATCATTATTGATTAGAAAAATGCAAATTAAAATAATAATGAGGTATTACCTCATACCTATCAGGTCAGAAAATGATCAATGTTGGAGAAGTTGTGGGAGGATTTGGATAGTGATACATTGCTGGTGAAATTGTGAATGGATCCAACCTTTCTGAAGAGCAATATGGAACTATACTCAAAGAGCAATAAAACTGTTCTTACTCTTTTCTCCTTCAATTCAAATTCTAGGCCTATATCCAGAAAAAATTTTAAAGAAAAGGGAAAAGTCCTACATATTCCAAAATATTCATTGCAGTTCTTCTTTTATTGGCAAAGAACTGGAAATTGAGGGGATGCACATCAATTGAGAAATGGTTAAACAAATTATGGTACATGAATACTCATGAATACTATGGAATATTATTGTTCTATGAGAAACCATAAATGGTCTGACTGTAGAGAATCATGGAATGATTTACTTGATCTGATGTTGAGCAAAGGGAGAAGAACCAAGAGAACAATATACACATTAACAACTACATTGTGAGATGAGCAACCTTGATTAAAGTAACTCCTTTCAGCACTTCAGAGAATTTGGACAACTGTATTAGACCGGCTATGATCAATATCATTGCCATCCAGAGGAAAAAAAATCAAAACAAAACACACACACACACACACACACACACACACACACACACACACACACAAATTATCCAACCTTTCAGAATCTGCTGAACACTTTATAAAAATTGTCTCTTATGTATCTCTTTCCCTTAATTCTCATTCCTCATATTGAAAGTAATCTGTAACCATGTTAACCATGTTTATCAAAAATATGTATGTACAATGCTAACATGACTATTCACTGCTGAGGGGAGGGGGGTGAGAAAGGAGGGTGGAAAGAAATTTTCTAACTTAAAAATATACATGTACATATGGATGAAAATAAATAAATAAAATAAAGTACATTGAGGTTAAATAGCTAAAGTCACTGTCCTCTTCTCTCTGCCTCTCTCTCTGTCTCTCTCTCTCTGCTTTTGTTACTATGTCTCTGTCTCATCTCTTAATCTCTCTCTCTCTCATATATATGTGTGTGTGTGTGTGTGTGTGTGTGTGTGTGTGTGTGTGTGTGTGTATTATCAATAGAAGTAATTGAGAAAGGTCGATTTTGGTATGTTAACTCCAAATTATACTTTTACCTATTATAAACTTTTCTTGTTCAAGAAACTTTTAATCTTTGGTTTGCATCATTCTGAGGGTAAAGAGGTAGATGTCTTAGGGCTTAAATTTATTATGCAGTTTGAATATTTTAGTCATTAATTTATAAATACTTAGATCAAAATGTTGTGAAGTTAAAAAATTTTAATATTTTTACCTAAAATGCAGATAATTATTCAGATTAATCAAGCATTTATAATCATTTATAATTTAATATATACATGTATATAAACATAGTTTATATATACACTCCTATATATAGGCAAGCATATGGATTCATATGTGTACATATATACAGTATATACAAACATGTTTATATATGTTTCATTCACATGATTATATGTGCATACAGGCACACATCTACATATGTGTATATTATTTAAATGTGCCAAACATTAGCAAGCATCTTTATGGAATTTGGAAGAAAATAAAGAAAGCATGAAAGAAATGCTACTGCATTTAGTAAGGTGGAGTAAAATTAGGAGAGGATGATGTTTTGGAAATTCAAGAACAACAAATATTTAGTAAGATGGACAGATGATATCAAAATCTGTAAGTATGTATATTGAGAAGATTAATAACTGAAATAAAATTTTTGATTTGACAAATAGGAGGAGAGCACTTTCCAAGACCATTGGTATGAACAAAATTCAGATTGCAAAGGGTTTAGGAGATAGTGGATAGTGAGAAAGCAAGTGTATGTGTATGTATATGTAAAGCATTTCCTTGAGGTGTTTTGTTTAATGAATTTTCTAAGATGATGTTTTCAAATACTGACAACATCCAGTCTAGTACTATTAAACTCAAATTGAAATGGCCATATAGAGTGATCCATGTGTACTGCATATTTCCTTAAAATGAATTATCTGTGTTTTATTTTATATTTTTATTCATTTTATTAGATGGTTTCAATTACATTTTATTCTAGCTTGGGCTGCATGTAGGAGTTAGGTTGTATATGTGATACCTGTGATCTAGTAAAACTTTATCAAGGTCCAGGGAGGTTGTTTTAACAAGTTCACAAAAGTGAAAGCATCGGAAAAGAGACTTAACCCTGTATTCTATGATCCCACAGTAAACTACTCTTTTAGTTTGAAAGATATTAGCTTTATTTATAAATCTAAAAATAACTATATTTTTATTTTATATTTTATATACTAAAAGAACTATATTTTTATTTTTAAAATAAAAACTAAACTTTACTTAAAAACATTGTGACAAAACCAAAGAATGTTTTTTGATGCTTTAGAACAGGGTGCTTTTAACTTTTTCTCATGCCTTAGATTTCTTGTGACGTCTGTGAATTCTGAGACTTATTCTCAAAATTATGTTTTTAAAATACATAAAATAAAATAATTAGAATAACAAAACCAATTATATTGAAATTCTGTTTTCAATTTAAAAAAAAAATACAAGTATACATATTGAATATTAAGAACATCTACATTAGATTTGTTTAAGAACACCTGCATACCCCTTATATACTTCTCAGAGTATTAATGTATAAGTTTTCAGAAAGTTCACAATGATGGGAAATAGAAAGATAAAATGGTAGTTGAATGGGGAAGAAAGGTAAAAGAAAGGGGCAGTCCAAACTTCTCCTAATAGTTCTACAAATCTTAATGGAAAACTCCAGAAAAAGTTACATTGATTCCTTTGTCAGGTCCAGTTTGGCACCGAAAAACAGAGTTCTGACAACATTGGAGTCAAGTGTTCAGGGAGAGACTAAGCACTAGCACACAAGTCAGTCCCAGACTATACTAGAACACCTTCACTCTTTCATTGGAATGCCGGTTATGGACCGATAACTTTGTCACCCATTGACCAGTTCTTGGGGCATGAAAAGAATACCTGTTCAGAGAGTGGGGAAGGTTTGTGTAGGGGACTGAGAATGGAGGAAATTAGAAGTCAACAGTATCAGCAATAACAGTGCGAGTCAGACCTCACGCACAAAACCATCTACTGGGTTCCTCTACCTAGCCTAACCTTTAGAGGAATAATCACAGCAGCAAACCCAGACCAATAGGGAGCCTACAGTTATGCCAATCTGAAATAAATCTGCTTTCTAGCTGGTAGATGGTCAGAATCCAGAAGTAATCAAACCTATCCCAGACCCAAACTCAGGTCAGGAACTTAGAGATCCTCCTTTGTCCTACCTCAACCCCTTTGGGAACATTGAAAACTTGCAAATCTTCAACCTGTCCTTGAATATTTAATACCTCAAGAAATCACAACAGAATTAATCTGGACCTTTCCTACAGAAGTACTGCAGAGCCAAGCCCTAATACCAAGACTAAAGTCAGGAAATAGTCTGAAATAATAGACAAACAAATAAAAATAATATTTATGCTAAAATGAGCTATTTTGTTGCCATAAACAGACAAAATTAAAAGTATTGCAAGCAGATGCAAAGTACTACTAGCTCATTCAGAATAACATATAATTTAGAAGTCAATACAATATAGTAATGAAGAACTAAAAAAATATTCCAGAAGGTAAAGAATATGGGCTCATAGCCAAGGAAAACATAGCCATCAAAATTGAGTATTGTACTAGTGGAAAAATGAATCTTTAATGAAATAGAGGACTTCCAAGCATTCCTGATGAAAAGACCAGCGCTGCAGAGAAACTTTGAAGTTCAAACACAGAAGCATAAAAAGGTAAACATGAATGAACAATGATAAGGGACTAAACAAGAATAAACTATTTACATTCAAATAAGAGGAGATGATGCATGTGCGCACTTTGAACTTTGACATCAAAAGGACTCCCTGAGGTAGTTTAATTAGACAAGGTCTGGGAGTGATTGTGTTCTGTTTAAATTATTTCAAGAAAATAGTAGGAAAAGAGGGGGAAAGAAGTACATTATGGGGATAACAGAGAGAAGGGAAAGGAAAATTAGGGGGAAATAATCTCAAATATTTAGTATATAAAAGGAGATATCTATACAAATAAGGAAGGGGGGTGCCTGACACTTGAACCCCACATTCAACTGGACAAATTAGAGGAAGAACACAAATACAGGCAAAGAATTGAGTATAGACATATTTCATTTAACTGGAAGGAAAGGGAAGAAGGAATTAGAAGAAGGATAGGTTAAGAGAAGAGATTAGTCCTAAGTATAACAAATCATAATGTTGAGGTGACAATGTAAATCTGAGGGACTGCTCATAAATTGAGAATTAGATCAACAAATGATAATATATAAACATAATGAAATACTATTTTGCTCCTTTTAGTGTGATGACTAATAAGGATTCTCAAAGATTAATGAGGGAGCATAATGCCCTCCTCCTGATAGGCAGGTGAAGAACTCAGAATGCATTTTTTTAATATGTCTCCTAAGTGAAAATTTGCTTTTATTGACTGACTATACATGTTTGTGATAGGCTTTATTTATCTTATGTTCTCAGTGGAGTGGGTAGTGAAGGCTAATATTAACTGACAAAAACATATTAAAATATTTTTAATGGAAGGTAAAGGGAATTTGAACGTAGATAGAGGAAAGAGGTCATTTATGAGGAAGATCTCAACTGAAGATTCATGAGAATGAATTATTTTTAAAAGAAAGTCTTTGTAGAAAAATAAGTAATATAATCAAACCCTCAAGCTCAATATTAACTTTGATGAGGAATATGGATATATCTACTTCTGTGAAAATAGTGATAGATTAACATATTGGTGATAATGGCAATAATTTTTGAGGATTAGAGGAATTAAGAGAAAATGCCTAAGGGAAAGTATCTAAGAGTAATGAACTAGATATCATCGATCAAAAATTAACTTTCCTTCACATAGACCTCAAACTTTATCTAAACAATTATAAAATTCTATATACTTCAATCATAATGATTTCTATTTTACACACATATATATTACATATATACAGAAATATTTATATTTCATCTACTCTTTCTTAGATTTTAAATTGTATGGGTTCAGGGATTATGTCTGACTCTAAAGTTATCTTTCCTTTTTCCTTATACTAAGTGGAGAGTTAACTTTGCAGCCAGGAAAACCCAGACTGAAGTTATGCCTGGGAGACATACTGACAATGAATCTTAGTCAACCATGGTCACTTTGCTTTTCAATGTTAAACTAGGCAACTCACTGGGACCACTAGGTGCTGACCTTGCTTCTCAATTAGTTCACTTTACCAGTTAAAAAACAGGTCCAGACACTAAACCTTTCTACTGAGAAGGAGATTATAGATCCTGAGGGGATCTTTTTTTTTACCTTTATATTTCAACAAATATTTTTATAAAATGACTGTTTAACAGAATACCACTTTAATTCCCTCAGGATCTATAATATGATACCATTTAATTAGTCTTTCTAGTTCCATCAAATCTTTGATTAGCTTTACTCAGTTCTTGAAAGAGGTGGGGGGAAACCAAATTTTGGTTAATAACAAGTATGTTCTCCTACATACATACATACATATATATATATATGTATATATATATATATATATATATATATTAGAGAATAAATTAAAAACTTGAAACTATAGGTATTACTGCAATTTAAAAAAACCCACAAAATTCAAACTATGAGGCATTAAGTTATGCTTAGAAGTGATTGATTGTCTTTTGGAAAGTCCTATAAAATTTTTCAATGAAGTATTTTTTTCAGTAAAAGACTTAATTTACCTCTAAAACAAAATCTTTCAAAGTTTTGATCCCTTACATTTTTATATTTCAAATGTTCTTTAATAGTTTTATAGTTTAGATTGGAATGAAGCTCCTTTCATAGCCTTCATTTGTATTAAGTTTGTATTACACTAAAAATAATGAAGTGTGATTACTACTCAATTTTTTATATTCTGTCTTCTATGATAAATTTTTCTATGTGATATTTGATTAACATATTAAGTTTATGCATCTGATTAACATTAAAAATAGGTCAGAATTTTAGTTAATGATGCTGAATAAATTCTGATCATCTCTCTTATTTTTCAGAGGGAACACTGTTTGCACAAACTCATAACACAATTCTTGTCTGACTCATACCACATGAATCCCAATTTAATACAATTAATGGAGGGGGGGGAGAATGCTGTTTTTTGTTTAAACACTTTTATTTTTTATGCCAAAAGAAATGTCATTAAAGAGTTCATAAATGCCCTGCAGCCAAGCTTTCAGATGTCAACAATTCAAATAGAAGTCTTTGGTGATTAAAAACAGAGAGGAAAAGTCTAAATTTTGTTAGAAAGAGATTTAAAATGAATTGGAAATAACTGGCTCCTCAGCATCTCTGACATTTCTGAGTATCCCAATATTCTTACTAACATATAGAGTTTTATTGTCTTTTCTGGAATAGTCACTTTATGGACAGCAATGACAACTGAAGCACTTCTATTATTGAATCACATTTATAAATTAAAATAAAATTTATAAAAACAAATGTCGATTGAAATAAGGATACAATAGTAGAAATTGCTAATTGTCACTTTCTGAAATTGCACCAGTATGTCTTCAAATCCACTAATAATAGCCAAGAAAATAATCCCTTATTAAGAAAATTCTAATAGACCAAAAACCTCCTTCCTGCCCCCTATAGGATACAATAAATGGAATATCAATTATTGGTCTAAACAGGTGAAGAGTAGATTTCAAGCTGCAAAATCATTCAGCTTTTGAAAAGGAAGCAGGCTTACTTAATATAATCAGATAAATCTCAAATATTGGACTTTTAAAACATGTTTCAGTCAATCTGTATTCCTAGTGTAATATAGTCAAAGGCTTCAAAATGACTATTCAGAAAAGGTGCTTATTTTCAACTCCTAGACAAGTGATTAAAAATTCTTCCCCATTGTATTCATAAAGCTGAATTAAAGGCACTTGCATCTATATTAGGAGAATTCTGCAGGGAGTGACAGGGATAGTTTAAAGTAGACACTTTTATTTCCTATTGTGTTTTTCTGAATTCATGAATGAATTATGGCTTGGACGCTAGCTAGTTTTTACAAGTCCCCCAGATGATTGCACCCAATTTAATGTGTATGAAACTATGACTGCATTTTTATTTGCTAAACCATAAAATTTTCTCCCTTTTTTGTTTTCTGTTTATAGCTTATGCTTTGATTTTTAAGATAATTCTGGTTTCCTTATAGGAGTATTTGATAGCCTAGAATTTATGGCAAAAATCTATACACAAAACAAGATTTTTCTCCTTTAATTTGAGCTCAAAGGGCTGTGAAATTTAGAATGCATGAAATGTGAGGTTTAGAATCCCACAAAGCAACACTGTACCATGCCTAATTTTCCAGGTGAAGAAACATCATCATGATCACTTAGAGGGCAACATAAAAAAGCATTGAAGTTTTTGGTATTTATAACCCAGTTAGAGGCCTATGATATGATCGCTTTGAACATATCAGGTATCTTCATGGCCAAAGTGAAAGCCCATGTGATTAGTTTAATAAACTGAATTCATTTTGATTCATATGTGCTAGCATTATAGAGTTCTGATAAATAAATTGTTATTTTTTCTTAATGTTTGACTTCTTTAATCCCTACAAGAAATTTAATTCTGTTAATTAGGATTATTTAGAAATAAATGCCAATAATTTATTGATTTCATCAACAGGATTTTATCCTTTCTCAGACCTTAATTTTATTGATAGTTTTCAAATAAAAGTATCATATAAATTTTAATAAATTGACACATGTCTTAAGGAAATACTGCAAACATTTTGGTTTTATGAATGCAAGTTTAAAAATTGACCACAGTTTCCTATGAGATTAGTTAAAAGCAATGTGATCCACTTTCCTTTTATCCAATTCTCCCTTTATGAACAAGAGAGTAATCAGGAATTATTGCATATTCTCCTCTCAAGAAAAAAAAACACTAAGGAAAAAAAGAGGAGAAAAAAAATCAAGGCAGGCTCATCACTCTCATTCCTGAAATTCAGATGATTAGTGGTAGGTTCTGGAATTCTTTCTCTGGATTCCCAATGTCTGTCTCTGTCACTGGGGAACACTGGATAAACATCTGAAAAATTAGTGATGATACAGTGTGTTTTGCTGCATTATAAACCCCACAATTCATGCATTCTAAATTTCACAGCCCTTTGTGCTCAAATTGTATTGGCCTCAAATGAAGAATTGGATAATGGGAAGTGGATTGCATTGTTTTTGATAACTGTCATCCAAAGCTGTAGAACTATGGCCAGTTTTGATGATATTAAGTTCAACCTGTAATGACAGAATTTTACTGTATAGAATCCCCATGTTATATGGCATTGGCTCCCAACCTACATCATTCTCTGCTCATCTGTTAAATCAGTCTTTTTCTTCCTTCTTTGTTTTTTCATCTCTTGCCTACTTTTTCCCTCCGTCAATCAGTCACCTTAAGAGACAAGGTAGTACAAAAAGAACTCTGGATTTAGAAGTGTGCTGGTTATGTTTCACAACTAACATTTTGATAAAAAATGTACAGAAAATGCAATTTTAAGAATAATCAGTATTATTTTTGTTGTTGAGTCATTTAGCTGTATCTGGCTTTTTGTGATCCCATATACTATATTGTTGGCAAAGAATAATGGAATGATTTGACATTTCTTTCTTTTTTTTTGCAAGGCAAATGGAATTAAGTGGCTTGTCCAAGACCACACAACTAGGTAATTATTAAATGTCTGAGGCCAGATTTGAACTCAGGTACTCCTGACTCCAGGACCAGTGCTCCATCTACTGCACCACCTATCCACCCCTTGGTGTTTACTTCTACAGTGGATTATGACAAATGGGTCCAGTGACTTGCCCAAGGTCACATGGTTAGTGAGTACTTGGGGAAACATTTGAACTCAGATGTTCCTGACCTCAGACTCAGAGATCTATTCACTGAACAATCTCATTGCTTCATTAATTTGCATTATTAACATTTTATCTATAATTTTCTTAAATTTAGAAATCAATAAATCTATAAATCAAGCTCTGGTTTATAGCTTTCACTCTGACCTACTTATAAATGCTCACACTGAAAACTCAATAATTGACTCTTGTAAGCTGGTTCAAACTAGTAGTATACCCTTGTCTAAATCATATATCTTTAAGAAAAAATAGAGCCTATTAAAGATTAGAGAGAAATATAGTTGCCAAAAGTATCTCTGTCCTAGTCTTCCCTTTCTCTATTCAAAGGAACTCAAGGGGCAGCTAGGTGGCACCGTGGATGGAGCACAGGCCCTGGAGTCAGGAATACCTGAGTTCAAATCTGGCCTCAGACACTTAATAAATACCTAGCTGTATGGCCTTGGGCAAGCCTCTTAACCCCATTTGCCTTGCAAAAATCTAAAAACAAAAACCAAAACAAAATAAAGGAACTCAAAATGGTTTGGTTGCAGTTTTGCCCAGGACTAGAATATTTTGTAGTTCTCAGAAAAATCAGGTATATTAGATTTCACATCTAGTACACTGAACAAGTAGCAAAGTAAATATCTGCAACTAAAAAATTAATCTATATATATATATATCCCTTGGTAATCATCTCTAGATGCCATTCTTAGCATATACACCTCAACAGAGCATCTAATAGGCAGAGTATAGTGCACAGCATCATTTCACATTTGCTTCCATAATGACTTTTTTAAACTACATGCAGGATAAATTATATGAAACTATGATAGAAATATTTGTTTATCCACAGAAACTGAGGAGGAAGAGAAGAATGATTGATGATGGTCATGATGATGATGATAAAAACTAACATTGCAACATTCATGTCTTGTGCTAAGCACTTCACATTTATTATTCCATTTGAATCTTGTAACAACCATGGGGGATAAATACTATTGCTATTCCCATTTTACAGATGAAGACGCTGAGGCAAACAGAAATTCAGTGAATTTCCCAGGGTTATAGCACTATAAGTGTCTGAGAATGGTTTGAACTCAAATATTCCTGACTCCAGACTCAACACTTTATCCATTGTACTACCTAACTGCTCAAGTGAAAAAACAACAAGTAATACATCTTACAACAATACATGCATATCCATAGGACTTAAGTAAACATGCATTACAGAAAATAAGCTAGAAATTTGAAGACTGAACTTAGAAAATGACAGCATGCATATTGAACAATGAAGCATAGGCACATTATCAAATAGACATTAACTCCAAGGTAAGACAGCAACATGACTCAGTAATTCAATAATTGATATGTCTCAAAAAAATAAAACACATACACATGTATGCATACATTAGATATATATATATATGTGTGTGTGTGATATTAATTAATATTATTTAATAAATATATATATCACTTAATATAGTAACATAAAAGGCATATACTGTATGTTACATGATTAAACAATAGCATTATCATCAGGTTGTATGTGTAATCATTTCTCCAGTTTCATAATATAAATTTGTCTGGTACCAGTTCAAATAAACCTCTCTACCTTTTGACCTATTACCTTGTTTGTCCCTATAGCTTAGGGTAGTTGGTGGTTTAGGCTCATAGTTCTCATCAGAACAGCAGTTTTATGGTCAGTTCTTAGTCTGAATTTGTAGCAGATTTAGGTTGGCTATCAATATTATGTACTCTGTGTGTTCTTTCTATACCCTCTAATCTTTAGAGTCTTTATAACTGAAATTTTGATTAGGAGAGATGTTGCTTCTCAGTTTTAGTTTCCTTCTCAGAACTAGGTTTGGGAATTTTTTTTCACTTAAAGTTTCTTTTTTTGAGCAAGTGTTTGGTCTAGACACCATTATACACCTAAGGTAGTCTTTAAAAACCTTTTGTGTGTGTCTTAGAGATCTTTGGCTAATCCTAGGAATCCCTTTTCAAAAAAGTGTTTTTAAATTATAAAATAAAATACATAAGATTAAAAAAAGAAACCAAATATATTGGGATACAATTTATTTCTCCCTTCACTCTTTCCTTCCTTCTTTCCTTCTCCTCTGTCTTTGTCCATGGAATTAAATTAGGAATCAATGCTTTAAAGTCTATAGAGGTAGGTGTCCATAAATGTTTACCTGCTCTTCAGGGTGTTCAATTAACTATCCAACTAACTTCAATACATTGTTTCAATGAATTTTCTTTGGAGAGGCTCCATTGGATTGGAATTAATTTGTAAATATGAAACTTGTCTAATTTCTTCACAGTAGGTATGGAATGGTTTTCTTTTTTATTGATATTTTATCTTTCCAATTACATGTTAATAAAATTTTTTCAATAATCATCCACAAACATTGTATATTTTAAAGTTGCATAATTTCCTTCTACCCTCCCTTCCGACCCCCTCCCCTCAACAGCAAACAATCAGGTGAATACTGTTCATACACATTTGTGCTTAACATGTTTACAGATTAGTCATTTTCAGTATGAGGAATTAGGAAAAAGAGAGAAAACCATGAGATAGGAAAGTAAACCCTAAGAAAAAATTTTAAAAAGTGAATTAAGTGTTCATTTAGATTCTGAAGGTGTTTTAGGGGTTTGATTTCTTTTGTTTTGATTTGTTTTACTTCCTTTGAATGTGGATAGCATTGTCCATAGACAGTCTCCTAGGTTGTGCTAGCTCTTTGAACTTCTGAGAGTTTCTCCATCAAGGTTGATCAATCACAATGCTATTGTTAATGTGTACAATGTTCTCCTGGTTCTGCTCCCTTTGCTCAACAACAGTTCATATAAGTCATTCCATGCTTCTCTAGAATCTATTTTGGAATATTTATCTTCTAATCCTTACCTTCTTTTCACACACCATCAAGCTATCATTTCATGAAGTATTGTGCTTTCAAAGTGCCTGCCTTAATCAGAATGAATCCTGACAGGGAATGCATACTGTTCTGTGTGCTTTAGCATTTGTAAAATATTTCTGGTTTCTGGTTTGATAGACTTGTGCCTATCTTTTGAAATGGAAGTCATGACCTTTGTCTTCATTGAAAGTCAAAGTAACTAAGTCCTTGAGATTTGTTAATGCTTATATATTTTTTAAGTTAGCATCAAACTTTGGTGCTTTTCAGTCACATTTCTAGTGAAATATGCAGTCATGTAGGACCAGTAAAATCTGTTTCCTATTAGGTCCATGACCAGATCAATATTTACAAAGATATCATGTAAAACTGTCAATCCCATAAAATAAGTTCTGTATAGCAAGCACTACTTCCTTGTTCCAGATGTAAGGTCAATATACTCCAACAAATGGAATATAAGGCAGCTATATAATTAAAGTAAGAATCCAATAAGCAGAGGCACATAGGTTTAGCAGGTATATGATACTGTTAGCAACATTAATTAATAAACTTTCATATTTATCATCATTATGAATGCATTGGATTGAAAGTGACTAAGAGAATTGTTCACTGAAGACTAAAAAACAAATATAGGAAAAAGAAAACATAAAGAAACAGGATTTTCAAAATTAGACAGTAAACTTCTAGCATTTTTTTAAATTTTTTTCAAGGCAATGGGGTTAAGTGACTTGCCCAAGGCCACACAGCTAGGTAATTATTAAGTGTCTGAGGTCGGATTTGAACCCAGGTACTCCTGACTCCAAGACCGGTGCTCTATTCACTGTGCCACCTAGCCACCCCCAAATTCTAGCATTTTTGAGGAAATCAGGTGTTAAATTTAAAAAATTCAAGAAATATTTCTTAAATTAAATAGCTTAAAAATGCAAGTTGATTTCAGTTCAACAAACAGAAAGTTTCAAATGACTGAAAAACACATATACAAATATATTTTATTATATATACCTAAATTAATATATCTATTCATCTGTACTTTTATCTAGTTAAACTTATGGTAAGCTATATTTGAATGAAGGCATTACTGAAGCAAATCTGAAAGGTAGGTGGAGATGTGCTTATAGACAATGGAAAGGAAAAAAATGCTCAGATATATTTCCCAAGTATAATCATTACATTTCACTGACACATGAATGTGACTGAATTGTTGGTCAATCATTGAGATAGGGTCCAATTGGACATGCTCACACAATTTCCTTCCTTTTTCCTTCAAGCCCTTTTGAATCTAGGTTGAAGTTTCAAGATAACAGACAAAGTTAGCAGCCCCCTCCTGACTGATTCAGAACCAGTGGATATAGGATCTACATGTGCTAGAAATATCAGTCCTGAAGAAAAAGCATTTCCTTTCTCTCATAAATAAAATGAACTCTATCTTCATATCTTCATATATATATATATATATATATATATATATATATATATATATATATATATATATATATATATATATATTTACCAGTTTCATTTGAGGTAACTGTCAAAAAGATAAATAGTGCACCCAATTTGTACACAGGAAAAACCTACAATCCCTTTAAGAGTATGAGAAAAGGGGTTTATTTTCTTATAAGCAGCTCTCCCCCACCTCTTCTTTTTCATATCTAATTCCATTTTAAGGAGCTTCCAAAAATGTCAATTATACCTTGAATATATTCAGTAGATGTTTTCAGTAGTTCTGAAATACTTCAATGTGCAAAGCAGGGTGTCA
Organism: Macrotis lagotis; assembly: GCF_037893015.1. Lineage (NCBI taxonomy): Eukaryota > Metazoa > Chordata > Mammalia > Peramelemorphia > Peramelidae > Macrotis > Macrotis lagotis. Next base: position 177,019,862 of record NC_133666.1, read on the forward strand.
AGTACATTTTACGAACCAATTTTGAAAGTAACACCCAATGAGAATATTTTATGGTCTACTTCACATCATCACAATGCAAAACACAAAGTAATTATTCTGAAGATGAAGAGGTAAAGCTATTCCCTTTGTAACAAACATAATTTATTTATTATTTTTTCACAGTTCAATCTTCAGATATAGTATTAGATTTGAAACATTTTAAGGTTTTCTCATTTCAATCCTTTTGAGAAAGAATAAAATTATACCCATAGACAATAAAACATTTTCTGTCTGTATCTTCTTTGCTCACAAACAATTAAAACAAGCTTTAAGTGCCTTCTACTTTTTAAATATTACTGTTACAAAATATATTTATAACTTCCACTAAAATATTACTTGCCATTTGGATTATAGAGAACCATAACATAGAATAACAGCAGGTGATTGATATTCTGAATATAAATGATATAAACAAACTCAAGAAAACTCATCATCACCTCTTGTACAGATGCAAAACAACCTGTTCCAAAATTGCCAGAGTAATAACTAGTGACTGGAATTTACACCCAGAGAAGGATGAAATATGGGGAAGGAGAAATACAACAATTTGGAATAATCTATTACTACAAAAAAATTGTTCCTTTATAAAATTGCTAATGATAGGATTTTTATTTGATGTGATGAAGAGTTTTAGAAGACTATGGCAACATGATCTTAACAAGAATATTTAAATAAACCAGACTAGAGCATACATCTATTCATTGACACTATGGAATGATGATACTATTCATAGTCATTCATATGCCTTGCTCCTTTGTCATTTATTTCAGACCTGTAATATCTTCCTTTGGAAATGATGGAAAAGTGAAAATGGAAAGAAAATTATAATTTTAATAGGCTGCCTATGCTGTTTCTATAGAACCATGAAATAGGCGGTCAACTCTGTTGATTAGAATCTTATAATTTTAGAGGACTTAAACTAGCAGCATACCAGAGTTGGAAGGACATAGTCCTATCTTTTCATATATAGAAATTCTTTTAAAAATATTTTCAACTAGTGCCATATTTCTTTCACTTCAAGGTCTTCAAATATTTGCACATAAAGATATCTTAATTTTTTAATTCAGCTGAATTGAATCCCTCAAGAAGGAGAGAAAATATTATCTTCTCAGCCAACCCATTCTGCTATTAATCTTATAAAGTTTGTCCCTTTTATATCTAAAAAATTTACATTTTTAACGAATTCTTCTTATTCTGGCAAATAATTGGAAAGCAAGGAGATAGTCATCATTTGGGGAATGGTTGAACAAGTTGTGGTCTATGATTATGTTAGAATATTTTTGTGCTATAAGCCATTACAAAGGGGATAATTTCAGAAACAATAGGGAAGAAATATAAATTGATGCAAAACAAGGAGAGTAGAATCAGCAGAACAATGATCATAGTAGCAGCAATATTGTACAAATGATGAGTTGTAAAGACTTAACTCATCTGATGAAGACAATGATCCAAGAAAAATACTATTCACCATTTGAGAAAGTGCTGATGAACTCTTGGTACAGAATGCAGCATACATTTTTTTCTTTTCTTTTGTTTATGTTTTTATTTTGCTACAAGGCTAATATGGAAATATGTGTTGTATGACTTTTCATGTATAATTGACATCTTTGTCTTCTTTAAGGGGTAAGGGAAGGTAGAGAAAGAGAGGGAAACTTAATTTTTTAAAAAGGATGTAATTTTTTTTAACTTGTAATTGGAAAATGTTTAGCAAAATAAATATTTTAACAGAAAATTTATATGTATATGATAATTAAATCTAATATATATATATATACAAATAATAATAGAACTATATCTGTGAAGATGAAAGAGACCTTGGAGATAATCAATTCCAAGTTATTTTTATGTCTCCTATAAAAAGGAAACTGAGATTCAGAAACATTAAGTGACTTCCTGAAGATCACACAGGTAATAACTGATAAAACTAAAATTGAACTTTGAAATCAACTCTAGAACTACTTTCAATGTACTATTGCTCCTGATTTGCCCTTTAAGAAAATCAGATTCAGTAATATAGCATAGCAAACCATAACACAGAACAACATAACATATCTAAGATTAATGAACTGTTGCTGGGTCAGCCCCGTGTCTGTGTGTATTATTTATTTCATTGTCTTCCCTATTCTACATCTAGGCATATGGTTGTTCTGGGTTCATCTCTGGAGATTCTAAACTCTAATGAGCTCTTTTTCTCATAGTTTTTTTGTTCATTGAGTGCCTCAGGCATCATTTTGTTTAGGACTCACATGTAGGATCTCTCTAAAACAGAGAGAATATAAAGGTACTCTGCACAATATGAATAGACATTAGATGGGTAATTGATTCCTATAAACAAAGGAAATATTAATGTCCTCATCATATTCAGCAATTTTACTTTTAACTACTGTTGTAATCTGCTAGAAGGTTGATGCTTAAAATTCATTACATTGTAACGCAAATGGTAACATTGCTAATCAAGCATTTTATATTTTATCTTAGTTCTGAATATTTCAATCAACTCCCAGTAAATATCTCAAGAAACAAATAGTAGACCAAACCTCATATCCATTCTCTTAAGTACAAAAGCTTCCCCTTTCATGAGCCAGCTTCAAATGAATAAGATGTATAGTTTCCAAAAAAAAAGTTCAAATTTATAAGACTCCCTCCAAGTCTTAATATTTATAGCCTGGGAATAATGTGTGATTTATTACACAGAAAATGAAACATAAAAAGGAAAAACCTTGGAGGAACAAGTTTAATTAATGGAATCGATTCTTTTCATGTGAATATCAATAGGTAAAAGAATATTGTTCATTCTTTACCCTTTCTTGTGCCCAAGAAGAGAGCACTATGTTACCCCAAAAGAAAGTCAAAGTCAATAGACTGAACTGGAAGATGTTTCTTCTTATTGTCTCAGTACCCCAATCTCCCGATGCTGTAATAGGTTGAGGGATAAGCCATGAGACTACTCAGCTCATCTTTCTAAAAGAATACATTTAGACTTGGGTAACCACATAGCTAGATGTAGGCACAAAAATATCCACAAATGTTCACTAGAATTAGGAAAGGAAATTCTGAGCATGATTCTTGGGATGGTGCTTTATAGGTCTATTCAATATTGTTACATACAAATTATCAGAGATTTAGAACCAAAATTTAACTTAGAGCTTTTCTAGTACAAGAATTGAAGTGCAAAATAATTTGTCCAAGGTCACTTCGGTAGTAGTCGGGGAAAACCAGCATCTGAATCTAATTAACTGCAAATCCATTGTGTTTCTTCCATTATGCCATATTTTCTCTCATGTCTAATCCTTCTTCCACAGAAGAGCAATTCAAAGATCTGAAGGCAGCTCTGATGTCATCCCTACATCTTCACTTCTTCAGAAAGTGACATGATTTTTAGGCCTTTCACCAACTTGGGCCATCTTGAAAGTTCTTGGTTTTCCAATTACCAATATGATTTTATAAAATGTATTGCCTAAAAATGGACATAACACTCCAGAACTAATTGGACCATAGATTCATAGAAGGTACCTTTTGAACTGGATTGAATTATTAATTAATTACAAGATTTCATCATTTTTTAAATTAACTGTCCTGAATTAGTTGCCTGCTAAAACTCTGTATCTTTTTCAGATAATTGAAGGAATTAGTTAGCACATCTGGAAAATTTTCCACCTTTTCCCTTTTGGGAAAAAGACACTGAGACCCAGGACAGAATAAATGTTTTGCTCAATATTTCTCAAATTGTTAATAGTAGAATCATAACCAGAGTCTAGATTTCCTAATTTCTTTCCATTTCTATCATTCTTCTAAGCAATGGCATAACTCAAGGGCAAATTTTTTAAAATTGAATTATTTAATGTAAATAGAAAAGAATTCTTTTCTCTCTTTTTTATTCTCATAGTTCAGTATAGCATAGTGCATGAAACATAGAAGGTGCTAAAATTATTTATTGAATAGCATTGAAATGTTTAAATAAATCACTTAATAAGGACTGTGTGACTATAGCCTTTGCTGAACACCCAAATCACTTGCTTTTTTTTTAAGATTGCTTCAATTTAATCTTCTTGTTTCAATTTAATCTTCATGTCCCCTAAATACATTGCTTACATTATAGTAAATGCCTTGCAAATTCTTATTGGTTGTTTGATAGTTATGGACAAGTAACTTAACCTTTCTGTTTTCTTTTCTGTAAAATGAGGACTGCCCTTTAATGTCCTTTTCTGTGAATACATCATCCTAACATCAAAATTTTCCAGTTTTTAATGTTTCAGTGATTATCAAATAGATAAAATACAGAAAACTAGGATTGACAATTTAATACTTTGAAAGAATAAAGGAAAAAATGACAAGTCACAAAATTGAAATAAACAACGAAACAAAATTTCAATAGATTTACATGTTAAAAAATAGACTCAAGTCAGTTTTCTAAATAAAAATCAAAATATAGATTAAAGAAAATATATACAAATTTTAGCAAATACAGGCTCAATTGGAATCAATAGTACCCCCAAAGCTAATGTGATCTTAGACTACATTAAATGAGCTATGATGTCAAGAACTTGGGAACTGATGGCCCAAATCTGCCCTGGAAAGACCATATCTGCCGCATATATTTAGTTAAGGACAGTACTTGTTATGAAGGACATTGAAACAGTGGAAAAATATCAGAAAAAGATAAGCAGAATGGTGAAGAACTTTGAGATCATTCCATCTGAGAATTTGTTGAAGAAAATGAGGATGGTTATCTTGGAGAAGAGAAGAATTAGGATGTCAGCTGTCCTCATGTTTGGAAGACTGTCATATTGTCATGGGTACAGTAGCATATGCCTATAATTTCTGCTCCTGGGATGACTGAGATTGTAAAATAGTTTGAGCCACAGAGTTCTGAACTGCAATAGAGCTAAAACTGATTGACTATTGCCATAAGTCTGGCACCAATATGATGAACTCCTGTGAATAGGGGTTCATCAGACTTGCCTAAAGACAGCCTAACCTTTGACAGAAATAGAACATGATAGTCAGTAGTCAGATAAGGTTTATGATTTGGTACTGTACTATCAGTATTGGCAAAGCAGGAGGATTCAATCTAAAAAATGGATAGAAGTTGCAAAGAAGTAAACTTAAATTTCATTGGAAAGGAATATTTCCTAACAATTAGACTAATCTCAAAGTGAAATTACCTGCCTTTGGAATTAGCATTTTTCAGTGAATCTTTTTCAATAAAAAGGCAGATGATCATCTGCCAATGATATAGATGATATTTTGTTCAAGTACTTGATGAACTTAAAGGTACTGACATTCCTTCTACTTTTGATTTATGTCAAATGTATAGTTATTTTGGTCAGTTAAACACAATAACTTTTTACTAACTATTCCTTTTCCAAATATCCATTTTGATTAAATTTTTTTAGTTTTTTTTTTTTGCAAGGCAAATGGATTTAAAATGGCTTGCCCAAGGCTACACGGCTAGGTAATTATTAAGTGTTTGAGACCGGATTTGAACCCAGGTACTCCTGACTCCAGGGCTGGGCCTTTATCCACTGTGCCACCTAGCCACCCCTATTTTGATTAAATTAAATCCTTTCCCTTGCTCCAAACTAATCTATTTACAAACACCTGAATGTAAGTAAGGGGGAAGAGGAAAAAAAAATCTGAATTATATTTTTCATTTCTAATTTTAGCAAAGATATATTCCTGGGCACTGCTTAATCATTCTGCACTATGGAGAAAAGTACATAATCCTCACCATCCTCAAAACCAAACGAACAATAAGCAAAAAAACCAACCTCCCTTTCCCCTCAAATCATATAAAATTTTAGAATATTAAAGTTTTGAATATCTCTAGGAATCCTAAATTTGATCCAAGTCTTTCATTTTTCTAGATTAGAAAGCTGGGACCCAATGAGTTAAAAACTTACAGTTAGAGATGAAATTACATCTCCTGTTTCCTCCTAATGTAGGGTTCTTTCTAATGTAACTCTGTACAACATTCCTCAGGGATTTTCCTGATGATTTCTAGCTGATTTTCCATATTGTAAGGGTAACCCCTTAGACAGAGCATGTGGCCATGAGTAGTTCATCCTGAGAGTCATTGAGACCTGGGACAACAGGAATGTCCATACCAGAGTCCTCTGAACTCAGGAAGGAGCTCTGGCCCTTCTCTCTCTTTTTTCTCCTGCCTTTCATCCTTATCTTGTTGAATATTCTCAGGAAGGAGCTTTAATCCTTATCTCTCTGCCTTTCATCCTTATCTTGTTGAAGATTCTACATATTCCAGGATACACACCTTTAATGGCATGCCCTTTACACTTTCACAGTGCCTGGAGATGAGGAATGCTGATACAGGGGGACTAGGCTTATATATACCCTTACTCAACTATATGAGTGAGAGATGCAGCATTTACCTGCAATAAACCCCTTGCTTAGCTCTCACTGGATGACTTTCATTATTGAACATGTGGGTCATGTCCCACTACACCCTGAAGAGCTGTGTAAATTCAGGCTGAGGCCTGGCTGCCCAGAGTGGAATGCAACAGAAGTGGCCTCAGAACAGGGACTAAAGGTAAGGGCAGGAAAGAGAACTGCACCTTGTTGGTAAGACAAGAAGATAGTGAAAGTACCTTTGCTACTTGAGTAGGTGGGGAAGATAGGGAATATGGTTCCCATGGTTAAGCCAGAGGAAAGTGAAATTTGGGCCAGACAGTTATACAACGTCATTAAGAAACGAGGGATTACTATACAACTAAAAGATTTATGAACATTCATTGAAAAAATACAGACTATATCACCATGGGTCCAGAATATAGAAATAACAAAAGAAAAATGGCAGGTAATAGGGGAGCAGATGACAGCATATGAACAAGAATGTCCTTCATACTTAAAAGAATTAGATTTTAGTATCTTTTCCATAGTAAAGAATGCCTTCAGTGTGTCTGAGCAGCTGAAATGGCAGTTTGCTGTAGAAAGTCGAATCGAAAATAAAGCTGTGGCATTGGAAAAGGGGGAGGATTGTTGGCTTCCACCTCCTCCTCCCCCTTTAACACCCTGTTATCTATCCTGTCCAGATTATTATCTGTGAGTCCCTAGGACCACTAAGGAAACTGGAAATACAGGGCACTTACAAAACACAACAAAAGACAAAGATAAACCTGAATCAGCATTAGAAAAAGCTTTAAGTTTAGGTTTGGAAAAAGGAGAAGATGTGACAGGATGGAATGTGTATCCAGTCACTGAAGCCCCCTGATCCTAATGTCCAGGGGCAAGTTAGGAGATCTCATACACCCATACTATGGAAGCATATTAAGGATTTAAAGGCTGCAGTGGCCCAATATGGTCCTATGGCTCCTTTCGTATTGGCTCAGTTGGATCAATTAGCTCAAACCTTCATATTATGCCCTAATGATTGTAAACCTATAGCTAGAGCTTGCTTAACAGTGGGACAAGCAGTTGTATGGAAGGCAGAATTTGAGGAAAATGCTACACAAGAAGCTGTAAGATTTGGAAACAGTCCGGAAGGTATAGCACAAGCTTTTGCTTCTTTGGCTGGACCAGGACAGTATAAAACAACAGAGGCACAGTTAAATTATGGTCCTGCTGAATATGTGCTAATTTCTGATTGTGCAAAAAGGGCATGGGGCAAATTAATTTCGGAACAAGGAGACAAAAAAAAAAAACATTGGCACAAATTAAGCAAGGTCCAAAAGAGTTATTCCCTGTTTTTGTTGCTCGAATGCATGAAGCAGTGGCCAGGTGTATGGGGGCTGTTGGAGGAGCCGAAACTATTTTAAAACTTATGCTGAGGGAAAATGCTAATCATGATTGCAAAAAGGCTATGCTTAGATCGTCATCATTGGCAGGGATAGAAGAAATGTTGAATAGATGTGAAAGGGTGTGTTCAGAGGCATATAGGGCTGAATTGTTCGCAGGAGCTATGACTTCCAAACAACAAGAAGTTAAGAGATGTCATGGGTGTGGAGGATTAGGGCACCTAAAAAAAGGATTGCAAGAAAGGAAACAAACCCATGATTACTTGTTTTAAATGTGGAAAACATGGACATTATGCCAAACAGTGTCGTTCCAATAAGAAGCAGGGAAACAGGGTGAGGGGCCCCTCCCAGGCCCCTACCCAATATGTATCTCAGACCTATCTAGTACAGACACTGGAGAGCAAATACAGACATCTCACGGCACAGAAAGAGACATTCAACCCTTATACAGCATAGACAAGGTACAAATTACTCTGTTTATCACAGCTAATATACCAATAGCTCCCCTCCCCTTCACTGCTTTGATTTTATCTTCCATAGAATATGTCACTTGTATTATTCATCCAATTATTTTACCAAAAGGAGCTACTTATCTTGTCCTTACTAATCCTCATGATGTTCCTGCCTTTATTACTAATACATTACCTTTAGCTATTGCAGTACCTATCTGTGAATAAACAGAACAAACAAGGGTAGGCTTAGTGCAGGACATTACATTGGGATATCCAATGTTAATGATCAAATTGAATGGGAAACCTTGTCGAGGTTTGTTAGACATGGGAGCTGACCAGACGGTAATAGCTTTAGATCTATGGCCAAAAGGGTGGCCCACAGAATCTGCTGGTGCACAAGTGGTGGGTATAGGAGGTATGCAATCAGCTTTACAAACTGCTGAATGGATAGAATGGAATATGGAAAATAAGAAGGGAACATTTCAACCATTGATAGTACCAGGATTGACAATGAATTTATGGGGCAGAGACATTTTGAAACATTGGCATTTAAGATTAACCAATGAGTGTTTTTATCAGGGGCCATTGTTGTTGCAAGAAGCTGTAACTTAACCTGTCCACTTTTGAGATGGATTAATGACAAACCTATATGGAAGGAACAATGGCCCCTGACTCATGAAAAGCTTCTTGCATTACAAAACCTGGTAAAAGAGCAATTGGCATTGGGACACATTGAGCCTACTTTTTCCCCATGGAACTCTCTGGTTTTTGTAATAAAGAAAAAGTCAGAGAAATGGAGAATGTTGACAGACTTAAGAGGAGTTAATGCTGTTATGCATCCTTTAGGAGCCTTACAGCCAGGTTTACCATCACCTAATGCTATTCCAGAAAGTTACCTGATTTGTATTATTGATATACAAGACTGTTTTTATAGCATTCCATTACATGAACAAGACAAAGAAAGATTTGCATTTTCTGTACCACAAATTAATTTCAAAGCACCAATGCAGAGATATCAATGGAAATTTCTTCCTCAGGGCATGGCTATTAGTCCTACTTTATGTCAATGGTATGTGGATCAAGCTTTGAAAAAGCCTAGGCAAAAATGGCCTGAGGCTTAATATGCCATTATATGGATGGTATTTTAGTTGCGCACAAAAGTCAAGAAAAATTAAAAATGTTAAGTGACTGTATTGTTCATGAATTGGAAAAATTTGGATTAACTATAGCAAAGAATAAGGTACAGACTCAGATTCCGTATTCGTATTTAGGATTTACAGTTTCTGATCATTATATATCACAAAAAACTGTACAAATTGACTATAGTAAAACAAAAACATTGAATGATTTTCAGAAACTGGTGGGGTCCATACAATAGATAAGGGCACAGACTCCTATTACTTCATCTTTAATGAGACCCTTATGTGACATATTGAGAGGGGATTCTAATTTAATTTCTTTTAGGGAATGGATGGAAGAAGCTAGAAGAGCCTGTGAAGATATAATAATTTTATGTGCCTCAGAAAAAAACATACAGGGTAAATGATAAGCAGTCAATTGCTATTACTCTAATCCAATGCAAATTTCCCTATACAGCTATACATCAGGATATAAAAATATTGGAATGGGTATATGGCCCCAGGGAAGATCGAACACTAAAAAACATATGGGAAAAGGTAGGAAGAGCACTATTAGAAGCAGCAAAAAGGACAGCTATGATATTTGGGATCAAGCCTTTGTTCTTCATCCCATACACTATGATTCAAATAGAAGAATTGTGTCAAAATGATTTTTATTGGGCAATATTGTCTCAATGGGGAGAATTTAAAAATACCCAATCACCCCTTCTTGTACAGAAGTTATATGAAGAATGGGGCACGACTCCAAGAAGAGTTGTTAGAATACACCCAGTCAGAGGGAACAATGTTTTCACTGATGCCATGAAAGATCACAGGGCTGCTATTTATCATGAAAAAGACAATGATATGATTGTATTAACAATTCTCTATAATAGTACACAAAAGAATGAATTATTTGCTATAATTGAGCCTATAAGAAGGTACACAGAACCCATCAATGTTATATCTGATAGTGCTTATACTGTGAATATAGTACAAAAAAATAGAACAGTCCATTTTGATAGATCACAAATCTTCCATAGGAAGTCTGTTAAACCAGTTGCAAAATATAGTTAGGACTCAGTCCAATCCATTGTACATTATGCATGTTAGATCTCATACAGATGGAATTGGTCCATTATTTGAAGGGAATAAATTAGTGGATATTGCATTGTCTCCTTCACTCATTTGTTTGGTTCAAGTAGCTGAACAAGCACACTCTAAATTTCATATGTCTTCCCATTCTTTAGTCCGTTTATATGGCATTACTAGGGAACAAGCTCGTCGTATAGTAAAAAGATGTACTCTATGTATTCTCTTTACACCTTCTGCCTTGACTGGTGTTAATCCAAGAGGTTTAGCCCCTAATGAAATATGGCAAATGGTTATCACTCATATGTCTGGTGTCAATATCCATATGACCATTGATATGTTTTCTAGGTTCTTAATGGCCACAGTTCAACATGGTGAACAATTGTGACATGTGAAAAACCATCTGTTTCATTGTTTTGCCATATCGGGCCTCCCTTGTGAGATAAAAACTGATAACAGACTGGCTTATACTTCCCGATCTTTTCATGAATGGCTAAGGGAGTTGGGTGTGATACATATCATGGATATTCCATACAACCCCACTGGACAGGCCATAGTGGAGAGGACTAATCGTACACTGAAAGCAATCCTTGCTAAACATGAAAGGGGAAGAGGTCCTCTATGCCAGGGTTACCTGGATAACGCTGTGTATACATACAATTACCTTCAATTTTTGAAATTTGACAATAGCTATGAGACATGTGACCATAAAAAGGACGCTATGATCTAGATACATAAGAGACAATTCAATAAACAATCAAAAAAAGGTCTGAATCAATAAAAGATCTGAACAATAAATGGTCAGGCCCTTTTCTTGTATCAATATGGGGTCCAGGGTATGTTTGTGTTTCCACAGATGCAGGGGACCAGTGGATTCCCACTAAAAGAATCAGAACAGTGGAGGAACAAGAAGAACAAGAGGACACGAAGAAGAGGAAAACGGGGGAGAAAGAATCACTATAAAAAGAAAAGAATGTTGGCACTCTTGAAAACGTTTCTCCTTTTACAAATAACTGTTGAGAAAGCTAATGCTGAACATCATTGGGGGTTCATGCCTTCTCTACCCTGGTTGAAAGCTTTATCATGGACAGATGATATGCTTTCTTTTCAGTTGTATGGTAATCTATTTCGAATGTATGAAGAAGGAGGGTTTGAAGGGACAACTCTCAAGAAGGCTTTAATAAAGAGCACCAAAGGATTTGTTTTCATGGGACTAATGAAAGGCCTCCCATTATGTATACAAAAGAAGTCCGGAGGCATTTGGACTGGTGAATGATGGAATGTTACTACAGAAATACATGGACTGGTGCCATGGTGCGCCCAAGTTGGTGATGGATATATGGTGTTGGGAGATTTGTTTGTTAAACAACAAAAAGACACTATACAGATTAACACTAGAAGATATCATTTATACACATGGAGTTTTGAAGGAATTGATATTCCTATAAACAAAACAAAGAAATATTTGCACAATAAGGCCCATCCCTTTTGTAACAATGTCTTACCACACAATCTCACTCTACTAGCTAAGTACTCAGGTTTCATGCCCTATACTACTTGTCATACACATCAGTGTGTTAAGGTACCATTAAATTTTCATAATGATGCAGAGTACCTTGTATCATGTCACAATACTACTAGGGATTTAATAGATAGATGAGCTGGAGAATATCCAAGACAACAATATTACCATAAGGCAGGAAAATTAGTGAAAAGGATTGAAAAAGTAATTGTGGCAGTAGGAAGGCCAACAGTACAGGGTATTCCAGAATTATCTGGTCTAGATAAAGCCAATAACATTGCTAATAACATCTCCATAATGGGCCGAGTATGTATACGAAAAGGATATGCTTTCTTTGTAGCTACAGATAAAAAATTCCTCACTGACCTTGACCAATTATTCTCCAGATGTATATAATATAACTTGTATAAACTGTGTAGTCATAATGTGTTTGGGACCGCATCTCTCTATTGGGAGTTGCATATTTATTGTGATTAGACCTCATTATGCCTTCATGATAGTTAAAGCAAATGATTGGTTTAGGACTAAGAGTGATCTTATATTCAGCCTTTTGGATGATCATATGAGGTCAATTCAAACTCATTCAGAAAGATGTATTTCTTGTGTTATTTTGGGCATTACATTACTGGTAGAAGCCATTGTGGCCTCTACAGCCCTTGCTATGTCAATATCTAATACTCAAAATCAAATAATTGAAGCACGGGGCTTACAAGAATTAATGCAGAATGTTTCAGTGGGAGTTAAACACCAACTTCAGGTAGATGAGCAATTTTATAAAGCATTATATCAATTGCAGAAAACCACTATGTTTTTGAGAGAAGAAGTACAATATTTGGAATTACAAAAACAAAGGTTACAATGTGATCATAGATATAATCAATATTGTTTGACCAAAGTGCAATATAATGAATCTCAAGTAGAATGGAATGTTATTAGAGCCCAGCTACATGGATTGAGTATGGAAAATATTACATTAGAATTGTCAAAATTAGCCCAAATAGCTGATTATATTGACCAGGCAGCAGATTCTAATTCTTATCTGAAACCTAATCAGGTTTCAGATAAGCTAATTCAGTTCTTTCATATTCAATCTGGTAGTCTGTTGCATGTATTGTTACCTTATATATTGTTTGGTATTGGACTTTTATTATTTTGCTTGTGTGTGCCCCTTGTGATGCAAGTCCTTATCTCATGCATAAGATAGGTTTTGACTGATGTTTCTGTTGATCCTCCAAGACAACCCTTTTCTGGGAATCTATAGGACGCTTTGCACTTAAACAAGGAATAGGAATTGTAAGGGGTTAATAAACAGAGCATGTGGCCATGAGGAGTTCATCCTGAGAGTCATTGAGACCTGGGACAACAGGAATGTCCATACCAGAGTCCTCTGAACTCAGGAAGGAGCTCTGGCCCTTCTCTCTCTTTGTTCTCCTGCCTTTCATCCTTATCTTGTTGAATATTCTCAGGAAGGAGCTTTAGTCCTTATCCCTCTGCCTTTCATCCTCATCCTGTTTAAGTGTCTCAGGAAGGAGTTTTGGTTCTTATATCTCTGCATTTCATCCTTATCTTGTTGAAGATTCTACATATTCCAGGATACTCACCTTTTGTGGAATGCCCCTTACACTTTCACAGTGCCCGGAGATGAGGAATCCTGATACAGGGGGACTAGGCTTATATATACCCTTACTCAACTATGTGAGTCAGAGATGTAGCATTTACCTGCAATAAACTCCTTGCTTATCTCTCACTGGCTGACTCATTATTGAACATGCAGGTCATGTCTGCTAGCTCCCCGAAGAGCTGTGTAAATTCAGGCTGAGGCCTCGCTGCCCAGAGTGGAATGCAACACCATATCAGTATAGAGAGTGTTTTTCATGACTGCCTAGAAAAATTCAACCTAATCCATTCAAGAGTTATTAAGTATTTACTATGTAGGAGACAAAACAATAGTTCAAATAATAACAACATTAGTTAATAATAGTTATACGAAGAAAAACATTATAAGTTGTTCCTACCTGCAAGAAATTTCCACAGGGGTGAATATATTATATATATATATGTATATATATATATATATATATGTATATATGTATATATACATATATATATATATATACATATATATATCTATGTAATTATATAATAAAATATGACATAGTTTGACATAGTACAATATGAGAAAATTCATATTATAATATAGTACAATCCAGATAATTCACCACAAATAGGCATATAATATATACATGTACCCATATTCACATATATGTATATTAATAAATGAGATTATTGAAATAGTCCAGGCAAGAGAGGTGATGAGACCCTGTTCTTGAATAGAAACTCTGTCAGTAATGAAAAGGAAACAGATGAGAGAGATGTTGTAGATGTAATTAATAGGCCCTCAGAAAAAAATTAGATATGGGGGTTGATGTGATGAAGAAGAGCAAAAGATACCTTTTATTTTTAATCATTAAAAGGAGTTAATCAATAGTCAGATGAACAGGTATAAATATTTAATCACCAAGTTTTCACCAAGGAACTGATGAACGTTGTAGAAAGACTGAATTTTTTTGTTTTCCCAGGAAAGTTACATGGTAAAGTTTGGGAAACATTCCTATTTTTCTCCCTTCAACTCTGACTTATTTTATAAGTTTCTATGATATGTCAACCCAGTAGAAATCTCCAGTTTTAAGTATTGAATATGACATTTATTGTCCTTGTGTTATCTTTGGAATGTTCATTACTATGTTATAACAATAAATTCTATTAGTTTATGGACATATTTTTGACATCAAAGGTACTTAGTTAAATCTGGAAACTGAATGGTTTCTTCATAAATAGTTTCTGGAATACCACACTAAAGTTCTTATTGAAAGAATCCCTTTAAAATTTTTAATGACAACCTTTGTTTCTATGTTATCTATATTTTCTAGTGTATCCCTCTACCATCTTCTTCTCAGAGACCAATTTCTTATAATAATTGAAAGAAGAATTTTTTTTCTAGCAAAACTAAACAAAAATCTAAATGCCATTATATGCAATATTTTGTACCCATTGTCCTCTCACTTCTGTAAACAAGCATGGGGAAATCCCTTCTATTTCAATTGGTTTGTTGATTATCTATGTGACCTGTGAAAAGGTATTCAGGAGGACAGAATCAAGTGATTGCAATTAACATTGCAAGAGCACTGATTCTTCAATTTTTGAAATGAACCCAGAATAATCTGATTTTGCATTTTGCTCGGTAACAAAAGAATGAGAAGAATGCTGTTGCAAAATTTTAGCAAGAGGTCAGCTTGTTCTCTTCACTGAGTGGAATGTGGAATATACCTGAGGAGCAACTCAAAAACCCAGCTCAGCAAGTATTGATCACTCCAGAAAAAAAACTATGAAAATTCTCATCTATGATGAATGAATTTAGAGATCATATACAAATTCTCTTGATTAATGAAATTATCATTGATTCCAACTGCTCATATGCCTTATACATCCTTCTACCATATGCTGCCAAAGAATTGAAAGATCCTCCAACAACAACAAAATGGGAACACAATGAAGTAGACATCATACTAAATAAAAAAATGTTTATTACATTTGAGAATTTTCATTAGGTAACCAGTGGTTCTGTAACTGAATTTAAGCAGTGATTGTGAACATGTAGGAAGACAAGGACAAGACTGCTTTGATCTTACCTTCTCAGTTCAGTTTTAGCAGTTTGAGCACATGTCCCTTGCCATTTTAGGACCACTAACCCCTTTCCAATGAATAATAAGGAAAATGTAGTTGGAGACACAAATTATCTGAAACTTTTGGCATACTTTGATAGTCTAAGGGAAGCCTCTAAGGAAAGATTGATGAAAGTGGGAAAATGTCCTAAGGATTTCAATTGTTAATTGCCAGTTTTATACAATTCCTATCAAGAATGAGTCAAAGATATCAAGCAAGGAATTAACGTAGAATTAGAGGAGATGGAAGTATTCTTGACTTACCACATCCCAAAACATTTGAGATCTGCAAACTTTCCTAGGGTTTGATGTTTATAATAATAATTTTTAGCTAGAACTTCACAGTTCTTCAGCTTGGTCAATTTTCATTGAAGGATAATAGAAACAGAAGAGGAATAAATGCAAAGTTGTCTTGAAACCAATAAAAATTTTTAATAGGGGTGGAAATATCTAAACGAGATTTCAAAAATTTGACCAATTGTAACTCACATGTACTAATTAGTCTAGACAGATACAAACAAGTTGCACATCACCTCCTCAACCCCATCCCCTACTCCCTCCATCCAGGTTTTATGGAGCTGGATTTGATTGTGAAGACAAAAGAGCAACATCTTACTCTTTGGGATTTCTAGGGTTTGACATAGGGTATGACCTGTTTCCCCAGACTACATTGCTTCTTTCCACTTGGTAACCCCAAAGATGTGTCCTTCCTTTGTCCAGGTCTCTACTCTACCCCTTTTTCCAAAGGTCAGATTTTACCAAAATGCCTGTCCTTCTACCTGAATCTTGATTACTCATTCATTATTGTATAAGATCAAAACAGTCCTGAAATCTCTGATCTACCCATTTTTTTTTATATTTAGGAGTTCATGAGGGTTATTAATATGACTAACATCATAATATTTTCATATTCAGCTAATCTCCTGGCTAGAAGTAGGTGGGGGAAAACATATTTTTCCCTGCTACCCCAGACAATCTGACAAAGGAGGTTCATTCAATCTCTGTATTTTAATCACAAGTTATTTATTGTCTTGCTTCATTTTAATCCTCCTAGTATGCAACTATTATACAGGCACAAATCACAAGGTCATTATGATTGATCATATTTTTACATGAAATGAATTAGGAATTAGAAATAGCTTAAAGAAAGAGAGAAATTGCATAAGAATTCCTATAAACTACTAACCTGAGTAAAGAATGAGGGGTTTGAAATGTTTGCAATCTTTCACTGATTTAAAAGAGTGGCAACAGCCAATAGTGCAGGCATATTCATGTTATTTCCACTCAGAATTATTTGCTCATGAGCAGAGATTGTCCATTATTGCTCAGAATACTTTTGCATTTATCAAAAGTGTTTTAAGTACTCTCTCTCTCTCTCTCTCTCTCTCTCTCTCTCTCTCTCTCTCTCTCCTCTCCCTTCTTCCTCCCTCCTTTACCCCCCCCAACCCCCAATGTCTCTACCTCCTACTTCAAACTTCTGTGTCTATGGTCCATGTCATGGTCTACATTTTTCTTTTGTTGTTGTTGTTGTTGTTATTTTTATTGTTGTTTTTTTCTACATTTTTCTTTATCTGAATCTGTGTTTGTATTCTTTAATTTAATCTTGGACTCTTTATTTATTTTTCACTCTATCTGTTCCTATCAAGCCTTTCAGCTTGCTACTTTTCTAAACTGAACTCTCATTTGTTGCTGAAATATAGCAAAGAAAACCAACAAAATTCCCAAACCTCTCCTTATAATAGAAATCCACCCCGATTCATAGCTTGTAATATTGTCAATCTTTCTCAGTCTCAGTCTTTTCTCTGCCCAAGAGAAAAGCTACCAGGATTCACACAGTTAATTTTAAAACATTTTTTCTACCTCCAGGGAAATTAGGCTGGTAACATATATGTGAATGGACTCCAAGTCAATACTCACAGGGATATACACACACACACACACACACACACACACACACACACACACACACACACATATATAATTTTGTTTTCTTCCAAATGCATGTAAAGTTTTTGATATTCAACTTCTGTATAATTTTGAGTTCCACATTTTACTCACCCCCTTCCCCCTTGCCAAGATAATCAGATATGAGTTATACATGTACAATAATGTTAAACATATTTCCATATTAATCATGTTGTCAAAGAAGGATAAGAACAAAATGAGACACAAAAAAAACAAATTTAAAAAATGAAAACAGCATGATTTGATCTGCATTCAGAATTCATAGTTCTTTATCTGCATGTAGATGACATTTACTGCCAGAAGTCTTTTGGAACTGTCTTTGGTCACTGTGTTGCTGAGAAGAGCTAAGTCTATTGTAGCTGATCATCTTTCAGTGTTACTGTTATATCCTCAATGTTCTCCTGGTTCTGCCCACTTCACTTAGCATTAATTCATATAAATAATTCCTGGTTCTTCTGAAATCCCTCCGAGGGAAAAATTTTCTTGACATTCACATCCTATTGAGAATAGGTCAGCAATGCTGACTTTATCTACTAAATATAACACATTCTTATTACAAATAATATATAAAGTAGAAATCCATTGTAGCTTCTTCAAAATTTCTGTCTCTAGCAACAGGAGCACTACCAGATCCTCTTTGGTCATTAACTCCCCAATGGAATGAACTATATTTCCTTATAAGTCTTCAAATAGAAGCTAGATGACTATTAACTTGCATAGAGGATTCTTTTTCATATGTGTATTAGACTAGTTGATCTTTGAGTTCTCTTCCATCACTGAGATTCTGGAATCTATTTCTTTCCACCTGGAATTTCTAAGACTCAGAATAGTTACAAAGAAAATCCACAAATCTGACTAAAGAACAGAGAGGAATGACTAGATGTAACTTATGTGGAAATCTGCTTTTCTCTATTTAATAACAAATGTAAATCTCCCCATTGTATCAATGGTCATTGAATGGAACCTTTCTGGAATGGGAAGATTCTCATACAAGCAGGATCTTTAGCATAACTAAGGCACAAAGATTCTGAGCTGGGGACAGGGCACTCTTAACCTAATGGAATGTTTAATATTAAACTTCCTTGTCCCAAGCATAAAGTATATACTGAGTTGAGGGTTACTCCCTTGTTGGAGAAACACAGAAGCACCTTTTTCAAATCCTTATATTATACAAGTGCAATTATTTGAATATCATCCCTGCTCCCCCCACCCGCATCCCTGAACTCCATTTTGGGCCTGGTAATGTGTAATCTACAAGCTTGGAGAAATTTGACAGCCAGCCTCTGCCTAGAAGAGAATGCCCTCCGGCCCACGAGGGTGCTCCCCTGGTGGCTTGGAGCCCCTGCCCTCCACCAGCTCCGGAGGCAGAGGTGAGGGAGGGGCGGGCCCTGCCATGTAGCTTCTCCGGACCGGACGCCCCCCGCGCCTGCCGAGCCAGGGCTTGGCCATGGGCGCATACTGGTCCGTCCCGACCTACTTCACTTCCAGGGGTCCCTTTCGATGTTCCGAGTGTCAAGATCCTCTTACCAACTGGTACTATGAAAAGGATGGGAAGCTTTATTGCCATAAGGATTACTGGGGGAAGTTTGGGGAATTCTGCCATGGCTGCTTGCTGCTCATGACGGAGCCAGTCATGGTAGCTGGGGAATACAAGTATCACAAAGAGTGCTTCTCCTGCATGAGCTGCAAGGTCATCATTGAGGATGGAGATGCCTACGCCCTGGTCCAGCATGCCACTCTCTACTGTGGGAAGTGCCACAATGAGGTGGTGCTTACGCCCATGTTTGAGAGACTGTCCACGGAGTCTGCCCATGATCAGCTGCCTTATTCCATCATGCTCATCTCCATGCCAGCCACCACCAAAGGCAAGAGAGGCTTCTCTGTGTCCATCAAAAGTGCCTGCTCCGACTATGCCACCACTGTACATGTGAATGAAGTCAGCCGACTGTACATCAGTCCCAACATCTGAAATGCCATCCACCCTGGGGATCGGATTCTGGAAATCAATGGGGCCCCTGTCCGCACCCTGCGGGTAGAAGAGGTGGAGTACATGATTGGCAAGACCAGCCAGACCCTTCAGCTCTTGATTGAGCATGACCCTGTTTCCCAGCGCCTGGATCACCTACGCTTAGACACCCGGCTTTCCCCCAACATGAAAGCCATCAGGCCCCATCACACCAGGAACACTCTGGATATTAAGGAGAACCTGTATGGGACACTGAGGAGGCGATCTCTCAGGCGCAGTAACAGCATTTCCAAGTCCCCGGGCCCCTGCTCCCCAAAGGAGCCCTTGTTGCTCAGCCGCGACATCAGCCGCTCCGAGTCCCTGCGCAGCTCCAGTAGCTATTCTCAGCAGATCTTCCGGCCCTGTGACCTGACCCACGGAGAGGTCCTGGGCAAGGGTGTCTTTGGACAGGCCTTCAAGGTGACTCACAAGGCTACTGGCAAGGTCATGGTCATGAAGGAGTTAATTCGGTGCGATGAGGAGACCCAAAACACTTTCTTAACAGAGGACCCATTTCCCTGGCAACAGAAGGTCAGCTTCGCCAAAGGAATCGCCTCAGGGATGGCCTATCTCCACTCCATGTGCATCATTCACTGAGACCTGAACTCCCACAACTGTCTCATCAAGCTGAACAAGACTGTTGTAGTGGCAGATTTTGGCCTCTCAAGGCTTATTGTGGAGGAGAGGAAGAAGCCCTCATCAGAGAAAGCTTCCACCAAGAAGCGCACCCTGCACAAGAGTGACCGCAAAAAACGCTATACCGTGGTGGGGAACCCCTACTGGATGGCCCCCGAGATGTTCAATGGAAAGAGCTATGATGAGACTGTGGATGTCTTCTCCTTTGGAATCGTTCTCTGTGAGATCATCGGGCAGGTGTATGCTGACCCTGACTGTCTCCCTCGCACACTGGACTTTGGCCTCAACGTGAAGCTTTTTTGGGGAGAAGTTTGTACCCACGGACTGTCTCCCAGCTTTCTTTCCCCTAGCCGCCATCTGCTGCAAACTGGAGACTGAAAGCAGACCCCCATTCTCAAAACTGGAAGATTCCTTTGAAGCACTTTCCCTCTACCTGGGAGAGCTGGGGATCCCCCTGCCCTCAGAACTGGAGGAGCTAGACCATGATGTGAGCGTGCAGTACGGGCTGAGCTGAGACTCCCTTTCCTAAGGTCCCAGACGCCTGCAGGGCATTCCCAGGTGCAGCTGCCCCTTTCTGGAGCAGGGACCCCTCCCACTTTGGCCAGGCTGAGCCTCCTGTGGATCCGTGGCTCCCTTGGAGTGGGGGAGAAGCCTTTTTCTGCTACGTCCTCAGGAGGAAAGTGTGACCAACACTACTGCTCAGGAGATACATCTCTGGGGCACACAGGGTGCCCCTGCCCCATCTTCACACTCGATCCTCGACCGCAAGCTGTGAAGAGCTGCCTCTGACCCTGGCTGGGGAGAAGCTGGGACTTCGGGACTGGCTGGGACCGTGCTCCAGGAACCAAGAAACCGCCGCCTCCTCGAGGGGTTCCCAACCCCAGCCAGGGAAGAGATCCCTGGGGCCTCCTCGTGGAAGGTGGCAGATTGTGGGAGCAAAGTGTGGCTCCCTGTGGTGCTGCCTTGTCTGCCCCTCCCCTCCAGGGAATTTTCCCTGATTGTAAGAAGGACTCATCTCTGTTACTTTATGGCCCCATGGGCATAAGTCTTCTGGCAGGGTCCGAGAGTTTCTAAGCCTTGTTCGAACGACCAGGGGTGAGGGGGGTCTCAGGCTTTGGAGAGAAGGTCAGGCCTCCCCCTGGGAACCTCTCATGTTTGCTGCCCCTTTCTTCAAGGCAGGTCTGCAGTAGGAAACTTAGAAAGTCCTTTATAATGGTAGCAAGGTTGATGCCAACTACTGGCAGATATGGCCTTAAGAATGGGAAAACCCAAGGCGATACCGGGGTGGACATTGCTGTTACTGGGCATGATGGGTGGGCGCCGAGGGAACTAGAGGAGGGGATCTCGGAGAAGGAGCCTTCCCACCCTCTCAGACTCCCAGGCTCTTTCCCTGGCCGGCTCCCTCTAAGGAATGCAGCTGGACAGCTGGACCAGCCTCCTCCAACGTGGCCCCAGCCGCCACCATACATGACAGGGAACCAGCGCTGGGGTCACTGAGTTGTGAGGGGGGGAAGGGATGCTGTTAATATTCCTGGGTTGTTGGGTCTGTTGACAGAGATATGTGAAATAGTGATTATTGGTCTGATGATGAATTGGGGAAATGGTGTCACCTCGGGACTCCAGTTTACTTTTTTTTCCCCCTAGTGAGCTGGGTAGATTGACCATAGACCTCTAGGGACTCCTTGATGGCGGGCAGGGGTGGGCCCCCCGGGGAGCTCTGAACTGAGAGGGCAACAACCTGCAAATGTGGAAAGAGGGGCACCCAGCCAGGCAATCAATGAAGCAATAAATGTAGCTGATGGAACCAATATTAAAATGATTTGGGCTGTGGATCAAAAAAAAAGTGTATGTTAGTCTAATCCTGTTTGTTCTTTCTTGAGACCAAACTCTATAGGTTAATATTTGTCCTTTATTATGATAAACTCTAGAGATTAGCACCATGTTTAATTGAATTCTTTATTAAGGTGAAACTCATGGAAGTTGTCACCTAAGAGAAGTCTATAAGTGATGACTGAAGATGTATATAAACTTTTTAAATCATTCCTATTAGTTTGATTCCAACCATGTGTCAAAATAATTCCTAGATAAGTAATCAATTTTATACTTCTTATAGGTGTTTGGCAGAAAGTAGACATGTCATAGATACTGAAAGAGAAACAAAGTCACACAAAAAATATGAAAAAAAGAGTAAAAGCAATTTCTTCTCCCATATTCTTCATCTCATGCTACCAAAAATTATTATAGATCAAAATGATAGTAACTGAGTTATTTGTTTGATTCTTCCCATCTGACTACTTCAAAGTGTTGTATTACATCTTTTTTTTAAGTTTTTGTAAGGCAAATGGGGATTAAGTGCCTTGCCCAAGGCCACACAACTAGGGAATTATTAAGTGTCTGAGACCAGATTTGAACCTAGGTACTCCTGATTCCAGGGCTGGTGCTTTATCCACTGCACCACCTAGCCACCCCTGTTGTATTAAATCTAATAGAAATTGTTTCCCATAAAAATATTCAAGCAGGATTTTTAAAAAAAGTCTAGTCACAGGATCAAAGACAAATTTGGAATGACTATTAACTGTCCCTTGTTGGGGTTGCTTAAATGTTAAGTAAAAAAGAAAAAATGGAAGTGGTTTCAAATTAGTAGACAAAGTCAAATTCTCCCATTCCAATTGTGTAAATATGAAATAAACTCATGGTCTAAATGGGAAATAGTATACAGAAGTTAAAATCACCACACACACACACACACACACACACACACACACACACACACACACACACAAACACATTGCCTCATTAAGAACAGAAAGTCTGATGAGAATTTTAGGACATTTTAATTTTACCTTCAATAGGATTGATGGATCAAGAACAATTTTGTGGACCATTTTGGTCTACAACAATATTAGAGTAGATTTTAGGACTTTGTCGTTATGTTCTTGAGAACCTTGCAAATCTCTGTGCTAACTACTTTTAATTTTGCTGGCTGAAGTCTCTTGCCGAGGTTCAGTTTCATAAATTATATTTTTATTTTGCCTTGCCTTCTCTTGCCTTGCCTTTTGCCTTTTGCTTTGCTTTGCTTTTTTTCTTTTTTCCTTTCCTTTCCTTTCCTTTCCTTTCCTTTCCTTTCCTTTCCTTTCCTTTCCTTTCCTTTCCTTTCCTTTCCTTTCCTTTCCTTTCCTTTCCTTTCCTTTCCTTTCCTTTCCTTTCCTTTCCTTTCCTTTCCTTTCCTTTCCTTTCCTTTCCTTTTCTTTTTTTTCTTTTGTTTTCTTTTCTCTCTCTTTCTGCTGCTTTTATGGAGAGTATATAAAATGAATAAAAAAGAAATGTACTGATTATTTTAACTTTCAGACTCTTAGTGAGCATTAGGCATTGAACCTAGACCTAATAATATTGTCCCTCAATTTCTTTTTTTAATTAAAGATTTCATTTCAATTTTACTATCCCTCCCCATCTTACTTCCCTCCCCCCCAGGGAAAGCAATCTGTCAGTCTTTACTTTGCTTCTGTGTTGTACACTGATTTAAATTGAGTGTGATGAAAGAGAAATTGTATCCTTAAGGCAGAAACAAAAAGTCTTAGAGATAACAAGATCAGACAATAAGATATCTGTTTTTTTCTAAATTAAAGGGAATAGTACTCGAACTTTGTTCAAACTCCACAGCTCTTAAAATTGTCTCAGATTTTGCACTGATGGAATGAGCAAGTCCATCAAAGTTGAACATCACCCCCATGTTGCTGTTAGGGTGTACAGTGTTTTTTTGAGTCTGCTCACCTCACTCAGCATCAGTTCATGCAAATCCCTCCAGGTTTATCTAAATTCCCATCCCTTTTGGTTTCTAATAGAACAATAGTGTTCCATGATATACATATACCACAGTTTGCTAAGCCATTCCCCAACTGAAGGACATTTACTTGATTTCCAGTTCTTTTCAACCACAAACAGGGTTGTTAGGAATATTTTTGTACAAGTGATGTTTTTACCCTTTTTCATCATCTCTTCAGGGTATAGCCCCAGTAGTGGTCTTGCTGGGTCAAAGGGTATGCTCATTTTTGTTGCCCTTTGGGTGTAGTTCCAAATTTCTCTCCAGGAAGGGTGGATGAGTTCACAGCTCCACCAACAGTGCAATAGTGTCCCAGATTTCCCACAACCCTTCCAATAATGATAATTATTCTTTCTGATCATACTGGCCAGTCTGAGAGGTGTGAGGTGATACCTCAGAGAAGCTTTAATTTGCATTTATCTAATTATTAATGATTTAGAGTAATTTTTCATATGGCTGTGGATTGCTTTGATCTCCTCATCTGTAAATTGCCTTTGCATATCCTTTGACCATTTATCAACTGGGGAATGGCTTTTTGTTTTAAAAAATATGATTCAGTTCTCTGTATATTTTAGAAATGAGTCCTTTGTCAGAATCATTAGTTGTAAAGATTGTTTTCCAATTTGCTACGTTTCTTTTGATCTTGGTTACAGTGGTTTTATCTGTGCAAAAGATTTTTAATTTAATGTAATTGAAATCACCTAGTTCGTTTTTGGTGATGTTTTCCATCTCTTCCTTAGTCATAACCTGCTCCCATTTCCATAGATCTGACAAGTAAACTATTCCTTGATCTTCTAATTTGCTTATAGTATTGTTTTTTATGTCCAAATCCTGTAACCATTTACATCTTATCTTGGTAGAGTGTGAGGTGTTAGTCTAATCTAAGTTTCTTCCATACTAACTTCCAATTTTCCCAGCAGTTTTTATCAAAGAGAGAGTTTTTATCCCAAAAGGTGGACTCTTTGGGTTTATCAAACAGCAGATTACTATAATCATTTCCTGCTAATGCACCTAGTTTAATCCACTGGTCTACCACTCTGTTATTTAGCCAGTACCAAAAAAGTTTTGATGAATGATGCTTTATAATATAATTTTAGATCAGGTAGGGCTAAGCCAACTTCTTTTGCACTTTTTTTCATTAAATTCCTGAAAATTCTTGACTTTTTAATTTCTCCATATGAATTTACTTACAACTTTTTCTAACTCATTAAAGTAATTTTTTTGGTATTTTGATTGGTAGGGCACTAAACAGGTAGTTTAGTTTCAGGAGAATTGTGATTTTTATTATATCAGCTTGACCTATCCATGAACAGTTGATATATGCCCAGTTATTTAAATCTTATTTAATTTGTGTGAGAAGTGTTTTATAATTCTTTTAAACAGTTTCTGAGTCTGTCTTGGTAAATAGACTCCCAGATATTTCATATTGTCTAGTTACTTTGAATTGGATTTCTCTTTCTAGCTCTTCCTGCTGTATCTTGCTAGACTACATAGAAAAGTTGAGGATTTCTGAGGGTTTATTTTATAACCTGCAACTTTGCTAAATTTGATATTTGTTTCCAAAAGTTTTTTGAATGATTTCTTGGGATTCTCTAGGTAGATCACCATGTTATCTGCAAAGAGTGAGAGTTTTGTCTCTTCCTTTCCAATTCTAATTCCTTCAGTTTCTTTTTCTTCTCTAATTGCTGAAGCTAACTTTTCTAATAAAATATTGAGTAGTAGTGATGATAATGGGCAGCCTTGTTTCACCCCCGATCTTATTGGGAATGACTCTAGCCTCGCTCCCCATTGAATATAATGCTTGTTGATGGTTTCAGATAGATACTGCTCATTATTGTAAGAAACAATCCATTTATTCCTACACTCTCTAGTGCTTTAAATAGGAATGGGAGTTGCATTTTGTCAAAAGCTTTTTAAGCATCTATTGATATGATCATATAATTTCTGATAGGTTTGTTGTTGATATAATTGAGTATACTAACAGTTTTCCTAATATTGAACCAACCCTGAATTCCTGAGATAAATCCCACTTGATCATAATGTATTATCCCAGTGATAACTTGTAATCGTTTTGCTAAGATTTTATTTAAGATTTTAGCATCTATATTCATTAGGGAGATAGGTCTATAATTTTCTTTCTCTGTTTTAAGTCTTCCTGGTTTAGGTATCAGCACCGTATTGGTTTCATAGAAAGAGTTAGGCAGAGTTCCATCTTTCCCTATTTTTCAGAAGAGATTATATAGAATTGGAACCAATTGTTCCTTAAATGATTGGTAGAATTCTCTTGTGAATCCATCAGGCCCTGGAGATTTTTTCTTAGGGAATTCAATAATTGCTTGTTGAATTTCTTTTTCTGAGATAGTTTTGTTTAGGTATTTAATATCCTCTTCATTTAATCTAGGCAACTTATATTTTTTTTAAAAAATCATCCATTTCACTTAGATTATGAAATTTATTGGCATAGAGTTGGGAAAAATAATTTCAAATTATTTCTTTAATTTCCTCCTCATGGGTGGTGAGTTCACCTTTTTCATTTAGGAAAAAGGTAAATTCCTTTCTATTCCCATTCAATTTCCTACATAAGTGTGCCATATCTAGTTTTTCTAAATCTATTTACCTCATTAACTTCTTTCTTGTTTATTTTATGATTCTATTTACCTAGATCTGAGAGCAGGAGGTTGACATCTCCCACTAATAGAGTTTACTGTCTATGTCTTCCTGTATTTCTTTAAGCTTCTCCTGTAATAATTTGGATGCTATCCCATTGTGTGCATATATATACATATATATATATATATATATATATATATATATAATATATATATATATATATATATATATATATATATATATATATATATATATATATTCAGTATTGAACTAACTTTATTGTCTATGGTACCTTTTAGGAGGATAAAGTTTCCTTCCTTATCTCTTTTAATGCTAACTATTTTTGCAGCTGGTTTATCTGAGATAAGGATTGTTCCCCCTGCTTTTTTTCACTTCAGCTGAAGCAAAATATATTTTGCTCCAACATTTTACCTTTACTCTATATCTATCTCTCTGCTTCAAATGAGTTTCTTGTAAGCAGCACATTGTAGGATTCTGGTTTTTAATCCACTGTGCTATTCATTTATGTTTTAATAGAGAGTTCATCCCATTCACATTCTAAGTTATGATTACTAATTCTTTATTGCCCTCCATTCTATCTTCCCTCTGTTTGTATTTTCCCTCTTCCCCCACTTATCTGTATTCCCCAGTATTTTGTTTCTGAATACCACCCCCTTCAGTGTGTTTGCCCTCCTGTCTCACCTCCTCCTCTTTCTTTCCCCTTTCCCTTTTTCCCTTCCCTTCCTTTTGTTACTTCCCCTTTTCCCCCATGCCCCTTCCTTTCTCCACCCCCTCCCCTTTTCCCTTTTTAATACATGAAAGGTTAGATGTTTTTTAGACTGACTATGTGTGTAAGTTGACTTTAAGTCAAGTCTGATGAGAAGAAGATTCAGGTCTTTCTCATCTCCTCCCTTCTTCCCCTCTATTATCATAGGTATTTTGTACCTCTTAGTATAATGCAATTAACCCCATTCAATCCCCTCACTCCTCCTGTCTCCTTCCTGTCCCTCTTTTTAAGGAAGTAGTGTTTTTTTAAATCATTCTATCTGAGTCATAGAAAATTCTGAGTATCCATCACTTCTAGCTAAGTACATTCTATCTAATAGAGTTAAAATTCTTAAGAGTTATTACACACACACACACACACACACACACACACACACATATATAATTCTCAAGAATTATGAGAATCTTTTCCCCCATGTTGGGATACAACCAGTTTCAAGTTATTGGATGGCAGTTTTTTTTCTTTTACCACCCCCCATTTTTTTTTTTACTTTTTTATGTGTCTCTTGAACCTCCTGTTTGATGTCCAAATTTTCTATGTAGCTCTGATCTTTTCATCAGAAAATTTTGGAATTCTTCCATTTCATCACATTTCCATCTTTTTCCCTGGAAGAGAAGGCTCAGCTTTGCAGGATAGTAGATTCTTGGCTGCATTCTAAGATCCATTGCACTTCCATATATCTTGTTCCAAGCCCTTTGATCCCTTAATGTTGAGGTAGCCAGGTCCTGCATAATCCTTACTGTGGCTCCTTGATATTTAAATTGTTTCTTTCTTGGTGCTTGCAGGATTTTCTTTTTTATCTGATAGTTCTGGAATTTGGCCACACAGTTTCTTGGTGTTTTCATTTTAGGATCTCTTTCTGGAGGGGATTGATGTATTCTTTAAATAACTATTTTGCCCTTGGGTTCCCTGATATCAGATCCCTGATATTAAGCCCAGGCTTTTCTTCCTCTTCAATGTTTGCAGGGAGTCCAATAATTCTCAGGTTGCCCCTCCTTGTCCTATTCTCAAGGTCAGTGGTTTTGATGATGAGGTATTTTACATTTTCTTCTATTTTTCTGTTGTTTTTTTAAACAGGTTCTTGCTGTCTCATGAAATCATTAGTTTCTGCAGACTCCATTCTTTTTTTTAGGGAATAATTTTCTTCATTAACCTTTTGCAATTCCTTTTCCAATTGATCAATTCTAATTTTGAAAGAGCTTTCCATTTGACCAACTGAGGTTTTGAGAGAATTATTTTCTTTTTGCATTTGCCCAATTGATGATCTGAGAGATTTATTCTCATTTTGTATTTGTCCAACTGAGTATCTGAGAGATTTATTCTCACTTTATATTTGTCCCATTGTATTTTCTAATGATTTGTTTTCTGGTTGCAAGGTAGTAATTGTCTCTCTCAAATTTTCCAGTTGATTTTTAAACTCCTTCCTTATTTCTTCAAGTAATTCTTTCTATGCTGGAGACCAGATAATATTCTCCTCAGAGGTTCTAGGTCTTTCTGAGTTAGGATCTTGTACTTCCAAGAATTTTTCTATGCATCCACCTTTCTGCTGACCTTTCTTCATTTTGCTAAGACCTTGGGTGTTGGAGTGGCTGGTTCACAGGGGTTAGGCTTTACTCACTGAGTGCAATTTCTCTGGCTGGCCAGTTGGAGGTGCTGGTTGCTTTCTCTTGTGTGTCTGTGACCTTGAGTGAGGCATTCTCCTTTAGCTTGAAGGGAGTAGTTGAAGCTATTGAATCCTTTTGTTTTCAATTATGGTGAGCTCTACCCTGCGGTGAGGTTAACCCTTTCCCTATTGCCAGCTGTGCTGGTTTTTCTGCTCACATACCTGTGCCTGAGACTGAAGTAGTATGTAATTGTATTTGTTCTGGGAAGAGGCCTCAGCCTCAATGGAGATGTGTACTCAGATTTTCTCAGACCAGAGGAGCCCAGGGATGGTGTCCGCAGTTCTCCTGCACCAGAACTCTCCCCCCAGCCCTGTCGGAAATCCAGAGGGTCAGTGCCAACACCAGTGCCTCTGCTCCTTAGTTGACTGAAGCCCCTGTGGTCTAGCCCCACCGCTGATCCAGCAGGTCTCTGGGGCCTGCAGGCTCCTGGGCTCCAATTCAGCTGCTAATCTGGCTGATCTGGGGCTGATGTACCCCCTGCGCTGGGACTCACCCACCTGAACTCACCTATGGCTGTGGAAGACAAATCCTGAGGTAGATGTTCTTTCTCCTGGCTTTTCTTTCTGGGTTTTTGTGGGTCAAATTTCTGTCAAGAGGTTTGTTTCATATCATATATGGGGAAAGATGAAGAGACTTAGAACTGTGCCTGTCTTCTTTCCACCATCTTGGCTGTGTCCTTCATTTTCAAAGAAGACCATGACATCAGAGAGGTGATGCCACTTGAATTGATATGAGTGAACGGGCAGGGGGGGCTGTGCTAAGTCAACAGCCTCACTTTCTCCTGGAGAGTCATCTGTGGTCAGTGGCCTGATATGGAGCAGGATGAATGGAGATGGTCCTGAATGTGAGATAATCAGGGTTAAGTGACTTGATCAAGGTCACACAGGTAGTAAGTGTTAAGTGTCTGAGACTGGATTTGAATTCTCCTCCTCTGACTTCAAGACCAGTGCTCTATCCTCTGTACCACCTACTCTTGAACTTGGACCTAGAGAGAATTCCAATACCCAAGAATTTAATGGGATTGGCCAACCCTCCTCTTATGGTTCATTCAATCATTGTGTTCCACTCTTGGTGATCTCATGGACCATGGTATGCCTAAGCTGACCAAAAGATTTTCTAGGCAAAAATATTAAGGGACTTAACCAGGGTCAGTAAGTTAATAATTGTAGGAGGCTGAATATGAGTTCAGGCTTTCCTGACTCTGGGTGTGCTAAGCCTGCCTCATTCCCTACCCTACATTCCTCAAAACAAATATCTGCTCCACCCAGATAACTGATAGTAAATCACTTTTGCCTACTTAATCTCATATGTTATAGAGCTCCTCTAGTTATTTGGAGGGCTAATACCCACTTTGCCATACCAAATAATAGGAAATTAAAGACTTTTGTACCACCCATATAACTGATGAAGACCTAATCCATTTCTAGACTTTTGAGTGCAAAGAATAACCTCCAATAAACTTTTAAAGTTAAGTAGGTTTTGCATGAGAGACTTGCTTCTTTCCTTTAGGATGTGGTAGTTAATTTATCCAAAAATTCACTCATTTAAAAGGGCAACTGCTATTAAAAGTGGATGTGTGTGTGTGTGTGTGTGTGTGTGTGTGTGTGTGTATGTGTGATTCACATCAATTCTCCATTTCAATTACTCCCTAACTTCTGGAAAATAATGAAATAATGGAAATATTTAATGAAATGAGCAGGCTACTATATCAAATCTATGCTAGATGCAAAGAAGCATAAATTAATGTAGACTCACAGAGTTAAAAATAAAAAAATATACATTTATTTATCTTGAATTTTGTTCATGAATAGAAAAATAGTTTGCTTTACTTTAATTATTAAAACTGAATTTGATAGCTAATTCAGCATTCATACCTATCCATAGGAAGAAAATGAATAAGGACGACAAAGCATCACTTTTGTAAACAATTCTTTTCTCAAAGTATCTTTTTGGGAAACTAAATGAGAGGTAATAAAATATAATAAAGTTCTTTCCCTCTCAGTTTAATACACTTTTCTTATAAATTATGTGAAGCAACTTGAATAAGGTGTGTGTGTGTGTGTGTGTGTATGTGTACACATTTGAAATTTAAGGAAAGTAAAGTGCTTGATATAAGTGATCATGGTCATACAGCTTGAAGGTCTCAGAGCCAGGATTCTGTGATGTAAAATATGTCAACAATAGATATTTGATGTTTTTTTCACAAGTTCACATATATTAAGATGGACAACACTAGACTGAAATTCCTTAAGCTGGGGAAAAATTTGCTTCTGCATTGGGGCATGTGGAGCTAAAAAAATAATTAATCCAATTTTCACTCTAACCTTCCCCTGTTTAGGGAAAAAAATGAATTGCCTGGAAATATAAAAGTAACCTTCACCTAGTGGCAGACTATCTACTCTTATAGTTTAGTCATATAAACAATAAAAAGATATAATAATAAAATAAATAAAAATAAATAAAATAAATAAAAAATAATATAAATAATATATATAAATATAAATAATATAAATAATAATAAATAAAAATAAAAAATAATAAAAAGATATAACAATAAAATAATAATTATTATTGAGACCAAATAATAGTTAACTACTTTTCTTGGGGAATGGGGCATTTTGGTGGGTTAAATTTTCTGATAATTCAATATTAGAAGAATTAAAAAACATAACTACTATTTTTAAAATCTTTCCAACATGTCTAATCTACTTTAAATTACAATATACCAAATATAATGACATTTTGGAGTAATTTAGTATCATAACTCCCAATATTAAACAGTCCTGTGCAGTGCTATAAACCGTGTGGGATGATGTGTCCTTCACAAAGAAGACACATAATTTGGGTGCAATTAAAAATGCTGGGAAAAAAAGCAGTTCTCTTCTAGAGAGAGAAAAGAATTATCTGCATTGATGAGTATAAATTTAAATAAAAAACTAGACTGAATCAGTAGTAAGGTATCTTCTGAAGCCTAAATCTGAATCCAAGTCAGACCAGAAAAATGCAAATTTATTAAATGAATTTTTAAATAAAACCCAATCATTAAATGAATGAATAATTTTAAAAAATTAATTCTTTTAAAATTCAAGCCCTGTTAATGAACTGGTGATATTTTACATGAGACTTTTCACAATCTACTTGATTATTATTGTCTTCCTCTCAGTCCTCTAAAATATTACCTTATATTTATTTTCCATAGGTTTAGTAAATATTTATTTATGCATATATCAGTATACCAAGCAACTAGATACAATTAAGTTATAGAGAAATGCTCAATATGTGTTGATTAATATCAAAAATATGAAAGAAATGAAATTTATTTGAAATATCATACATTTAAAAAAACTTTATAGAGAGTTTGCATCAGATTCTGTATCAGACTCTGAACTCTGATTCTCCTTAGTTCTTGCATTGTATAGACTTTCTCATCTGACTTGGGCTCCTTGAAACAGATCTTTGGATATAGGCCTTCAGAAGATAACCTATTTCTGATGCAGGCTTGAATTATTATCTCGATCAAGGTAGCTATATTTCACAGCTGATGGTCATTGCGATATTGCAGTAAATGTGTGTAGATTTCTATTGTGTTTGCTTACTTCATTTTGCAGTAGATTCATAGAAGTATCCCCAAGTATTTCTGAAACCATCGTTCTCATAGCCTCTTATAATCCAATAGTATTACAGCCAAACCATAATGACATGACTTAATTTTCTATTATTTATGATCACAAATAGAGCCATAAGGCATAATTTATTACATATAAGTTCTATTTCTCTTTATCTCTTTGGTCTAGAGATCTTGTACTGATATTATTGGATCAAAGGTTATATGCACTATTATACTCTTTTGATCACAGTTCCAAAAAATTCTCTAGTATGTTCGGATTAGTTTACAACTCCACAAACTGCAGTAGTTGGCCAATTTTTCTATGAACCTCTAACATTTATCATTTCTTTTGTGTCGTATTATCCAATCGGATAGGTGTGAGGTGGTAGCACATAGTTTTCTTTTTAAATTTGCATTTCTCTAATCAATAAAGATTTAGAATATTTTTATGTCATCATTAATTGCTTTGATTTATTATTCTGAAAATTTCCTGTTCATATCTTATGACATTTATTAATTGGTGAATGATTATATATATATATAATATATATATATATATATATATTTATATATACATATATACATATTTATACACACACATATATGGATAAATAGCTAGAAATATACACATGTACACATTTGGCTCAATTCCCCATATATGTGGGAAATTAGCATTTTGTCAAAGAAACTATTTTTGTTTTTAGGTTTTTGCAAGGCAAATGGGGTTAAGTGGCTTGCCCAAGGCCACATAGCTAAGTAATTTTTAACTGTCTAAGACCAGATTTGAACCCAGGTACTCCTGACTCCAAGGCTGGTGCTTTATCCACTACACCACCTATCCACCCCACAAAGAAACTATTTCTAAAAGTTTCTTATTTGCATTCTAATTTTGACTGCATTTGCTTTGCTTGTGCAACCCCTTTTATAATTGTATGTAACCAAAATTATCCCTTTTACTAAAATCTTCTCAGATCCACAGATATGACAGATAAAATTATCCTTTCCCCCATTTTGTTTTTGATATCAACCTTTATGATTAAATTATGTTGTCATATTGACCTTTCTTTAGTATAGATTGCCGGTTCTTCTAGAATTAATTGGACAAAATAATTAACAATTCCCTTGAATTAATTTTCATTGTTGACATATTCACCAATTCACTTTTTTATTTCCAATTGATATTTTACTTTTCCAATTACATGTTATGAAAGTTTTTCAACATTAATCTACATGTATATGCATATTTTTAAATTATATAATTTCCTTTCACCCTCCCTTCCCATCATTTTTCACTCAGCAGGAAACAGTCTGGTAAATATTGGACATACACATTTGCATTTAGCATATTTACAGATTAATCATTTTCAGTATGAGGAATTAGGATTAAAGGAAAAGAAAGAAAACCATGAGATAGAAAAGAAAAACATAAGAAAAAATTTTAAAATGTGACTGTGTATTCTTTCAGATTCTGTAGTTTATCTGTTGCTATTGTTTGTTTTGTTTTGTTTTTCCTTCTCTGGATGGGTAAAGAATTGTCCATAACAGGTTTCCTAGGGTTGTCTTAGCTCTTTAGACTGCTGAGAGGAGCTGCATCCATCAGGGTTGAAGAACTCACAAAGATTTTGTTAATGTGTACGATATTCTCTTGGTTCTACTCCTTTTGCTCAGGATCACCTCCAATAATTTATTCCATGATTCTCTAGAGTCCTACCCTTCAGAGTTTCTTATAGAACAATAGCACTCCATAACATTCATATAACATAACTTTTTCGGTTGTTCCCCAATTGATCGACATGCCCTCAATTTACAGCTCTTTGCCACTACAAAAAGAGCTATTATGAATATTTTAGAACATGTTTTTCTTTCTTCTGGCTATAGACCTAATATCAGTATTACTGGGTCAAAGGATATTTTTATTGCTCTTTGGGCATAGTTACATATTGCTGTCCAGAATGGTTGGATCAGTTCACAACACCACCAACAATACATTAATGTTCCAATCCACTCAAAACCTCTTTAACATTGATCATGTGGAATTGATTTGTAGAATGGCTTGTAACCTTATAAATCTGATGTAATTCTCTATATATTTTAGAAATGAGACATTTTCAGAATCCCTAGCTGTGAAAATTTCTGTTTTTCATTCTAATTTTGGTCGCATTTGTTTTATTAGTAAAAAAATTTTAATTTAATAGAATCAAAAATCATGCATTCTGCAATTTATAAGGTACTCTATTTCTTGCTTGGTCATAAATTCCACCCATTCACTTTTGATACTGATAATTTGGTTTTCTTCTTTTTTAAATCAAATTTGCTAATATATCTATTTTACTTTATTCATAAAACCAAATTCTTGTTTTATTTCTTATTTTAATTTTTTACAAATTTTCACTTTCATTAATTTCTCATTTGATTTTCAAGATGTCTATTTTGTTGCTTTTGGGGGGAATTTTTTTATTTGTTCTTATTTTTAGCTTTTTTAGTTTTATGCCCAATTCATTGTTCTACTATTTTCCTTCCTTTTTCTTTTCTTTTATTTATTTATGTAATTTATGTAAATGTAAAGATGTAAAAAATTTTCCTATATTCTGCTTGAATTTCATTCCACAAATTTTGGTATATTGTTTCATCCTTGTCACTATCTTAAAAGACATTATAGATTTTTAAAAATATTTATTCTTTCAATTATTCTTAGATTTGATTATTTAGTTTCCTATTAATTTTAATCTCTTTTCATATCCCTTTATAGAACAGAGTTTTTATTACTTTGTGGTCTGAAAATGGTAACTTTGATATTTATACATTTGTTTGCAAGGTTTTTATACCCTAATACTTTATCAGTTTTTGTTATTTTTTTATTTTCTTCACAAGTCTAAATTTCTAAGATTTTTAAAAATGCTATTCATCTCTTTAATAATTTCTTTCTGATTTATTTCATGGCTAGGTTTCTCTAATTCTGAGCAGAGAAAACTGAGGTTCTTGATTTGTATGGTTTTATTGTTTCCTCATAACTCATTTAATTTCTTTGGAATTCTCTTAGCAAGATATGCATTCCCTATTTATCTTTTATATCAGGTTTATTTTTACTTATTCTTAAATCATGCTTGTTTCCATTTCAAATGAAGCAGAATAGAGCCTGCTCTATTTTCTCATTTTGCTTCTTTATGTCTCTCTCTCTGTTCTTCCAAAGAACATATATTTGGAATCAAGTTTCTAATCCATTCTATTGTTCCTTCCATTTTATAGGTGAATTCATCCCATTTACACTCACATTTTTTTAACTTGTACTTCTCTCTATCCTATTTTCTTCTTTTTATTTTTCTCTCTTTTAACTGCTCCCTCCTAAAAAATATGTTTTGCTTCCTACAGCGGCTTTGCTTTTATTATTCCCCTCCTTTCTGCTCTCCCTCTCCACTCCTACTTCTTACTTCCCTGTTGGGTAAGATAGATTTCTATATCCAATTGTGTGTGGATACATACATTCAGATATACATACTATACATGCATACATACATACATACACACTCAAATATGTGTGCATATATATGTGTGTATATATATATATATATATATATATATACACACACATATATATTTTGTCTTCCCTTGAACCAATTCAGATCAGAGAGAGAGAGAGAGAGAGAGAGAGAGAGAGATTCAAACATTGCCTGCTCTTTCTCACCATTTCACCTTCCATTTTAAAAAGTTATTTCTTAAAAATCTTGCTTATTTATGATCCCCCCACTTTCCTTTCCCTTCATCCTTTTCCCAGGGCATCTCTCTCTCTCTCTCATCTATCAAATTTTAGAGAGTGACATCATCCCAATATAATTATCTAACTCCTGTTTATATAGAACCCTTATAATTTATTTAATAATGATTAAATTTTAAATACTATCTTTCAATATAGATACATAAAAAGTTAAGTTTTTTGAATCCTTTATGATTTCTCTTTTATGTTTAACTGTTTATACTATCTTGAGTCTTATATTTAAAAATAAAATTTTCTATTCATCACTGGTCTTTTCAGCAGAAGTGCTTGAAGTTTCTCTAGTTCATTAAATATACATTTCCTCTCCACAAGAATTACACTGTTTTTCTGGTTAATTATTTTTTAATTAGTTTTCTTAGTTCTTTTGTCTTTCAGAATATTACATTTCAAGTATTCTGCTCCTTTAACTTATTTGGTAAATCTTGTGTGATCCTAGTGTGGCTTCATGCTACCCGAATCCTTTCACTCTGTCCCTTAGACTAGTTTATCATAATTAAATTTTTTCCCATTTTTTCTTTCTGCAGGGAAAATATGTTGCCCTTTTCCTTTCTTAAAAATGCTTCGATGATATTAAGATCTAAGGAAATATGAGGGTAGAAAGAAAGTTCCGGAAAATGGACATAAGTAATTTTAAGAAGGTTGTCCTGAACAATACAAATTTTTAAAATGGGAGAGAAAAATGTCAATAACAAAAACTCTCCTCCTTGAATAACAAAGTCAAGATCCCACAAGGCCTTCATTAGTTCTCCATGCTTTCTGATTTAAATGGTATAGTCCTGAAGATTTATGTATCTTTGAGTCTAATGGTTTCTCTGCCCTTCTAATAAAACTTTATTGTGAACTATTATGAGCTGAGTGCCTGGAAATGGAATATCAGTCTCAGTATTCTTGGAAGAGGTATGGGGATATGATGCATACATTATCTCACATTTCCTTGGTAGAGATCATAAGGGTGACAAAATTCAATTGAGTATAATCAGACCCTTCTTGACATGAGGGAGTCTGATACAAAAGTCATAAATGTTCAGAGCAGAAGTTGTAAAGGTTTTTATGAATCATGGAGTTTCGCAAAATCATGTTTTAAATTACATCAAATAAAATACATATGATTGCAAAGGAAACTAATTATATCGAAATACAATTACTAAAAATTTATAAACATTTCACTGACCCAGGACTAAGGAGCCCTCCTTTAGATGGCACAGTGGATAGAGCACCAGACCAGGAGTCAAGAAGACATGATTTCAAATCTGGTTTCAAACCTATTTGATTTTACTAGTTTTATAACTTTGGGTAAGTCACATAATTCTATTGCAAACCCCCACCTCCCCCATAACAAAGAAGACAAAAAAAGAAGTCCTGCTGTAGAGTCTAAAGTTTAGCTCCATTTAATTTGAAGAAAGAACATGTTTTACTTTTTTCCCTCAGTCTTTGCCTTGAAATTTTCTTTCTCTATAGCAGATTAATTGTGACCTTGAACAGATAATGCTTGCTGAACATAGTAGCAATAGCATATTTTTTATTAGGTTTTTTCCCAAGGCAAATGGGGTTAAGTGGCTTGCCCAAGGCCGCACAACTAGCAATAGTATATTAATAGCAATAGTTTATAGAAACTGGACATAGTATATCTAGGATCTTTTTTGACCATTTCCCCAAACTCTTTACGGAATTTAAATTTAAAGTTAGTCTTTGTGCTCTGGGGTAGAAGTGAAGGCACTATCCTAAGCTTCAGACTATTTGACTGTTGCTTTAGAGCTAGTTCTAGGGATACCATGAAGTTTTATGAAAGACACCATGCAGTTTTAAGAATCCCCTTATTTTCTGTAACTTGGGAGCTCCCGAAGCAGCTGCTCCTGCTGCCATGTCCAAGTTACTGGTTTGGCTACCATATGAACTTTCGGTAAATAACCATTGTCACAGAACTCTCCTTTTGTATTCTAAGCTGCCTTAAACTGGAAAAAAATTCTCACCTTGATATTTGTTGACTCTGCCACTCCAAAATTCAGTTTGAAGTGTTACTTTTTAAAGTCTTTGAATGGGAATGTTGAGAACTTGGTTGCTTCCTCTCCTCTGCCATCTTAACTCTACCTGGGAAGTTTAGCAACAAGACATGCTAAAAGGAGGAAGTGTTTAACCATGGAGGGCAGATAGTATATTCAAGGTCATAGAAACAGAAAATCAAATATGAGGGAGACCATGAAGGCCACTTTGGTTAAATATCTATAAGTAAGTTTGTAAAGGCTTCTAAATATCTTTCTGCCAAGCAAATTAGGAAATGAGACTCCAAAGTAGAGTTGTAGCTATGTGAGTAAAGAGAAAGGTAAAGATGTAAGAAATGGTATCATTAGCACCTAGAAGTCCAGTGCCTGGAACAGTGAGGTGTTTAATAACTAGTTGTTGGATTCCTGATTGTGTAAAATCAAAAAAAAATTTGTCAATTGTTTGAAAAAGGAAGTGGATGATAATGAGGAAGAGAGGATGATTCCAAGGTTGACTGGAAAGATTGGGAGTGCTTTGAACAAAAAAAGCTGAAAATCTGAACATAAATGGATTTTGTAAAATAATTTAATAAGTTATATTTTGGACATGTTGAGATTCAAATTGCTACAGAACGTCCAGTTCAAAATGTTCAGAAGTGGTTATATCTATCTCTAGTTCAGAAGAGTGACTAAGTATATAGATATGGTGATAATCTATTCATGGATATGTTAATCCTGAAACAGAGAGAGAGAGAGAGAGAGAGAGAGAGAGAGAGAGATACAGAGAGAGAGAGAGAGAGAGAGAGAGAGAGAGAGAGAGAGAGAGAGAGAGAGAAGAAAGTTGCCAAAAAAAGAGAGAGAGAGGCAAAGAGAGATGACAGAGACACAGAGAGAAAGATAGAGAGACAGACAGAGACAGAAAAAAAGGCAGAAAGATAGAGACAGGAAGGAGAAAAGGCAGGGAAAGACTAGAAAAGAAAAAGAAAGAGAAGAGAAAGGATAAATAGAGGAGTAAGGATATGGATGATAAAGTAATAAAGGAAATTGAGAAGTTATTTGATAGAATAGGAACCAAAACAAAACTGTTTTACAAAAAGTAAGAAAGGAAAGACTATCCAGGATAGAGTGGTCAATTCCACCAAGTGCTATAAAGAAGTTAAAGAGTATTAAGTAAAAGATGTAAGATTTGTCACTTGAGAAATCACCAGTTCCTTTAAATATAGTAATTTCCATTGAGTGTTGAGGTCAGAAAACAAATTTCAAACCAGGTTGCTAAACTTTAACAGAACAGACAACTTTTTCTAGGAATTTATATGTGAAAGGAAGTAGACAAAGCAGATGATGAAATGCTAGCTTGAAGCAATGGCAAGCATTTAATATGAGCTTGATTTATTATTTTTTCTTTTAATTAAAAATGGAATTTTGGGAACAAGAAATGAATAGTTTTAAGATGCTGGCTATTTGAATTGGGGGTATTGATGATAATAATGATTAGTATTTAATAGACTCTATGTTTTTGCAGTGTTTAATAAAGGTTATTTTATTTTATTCTCATAACCCTGGGATGGTGGTCTTATTTTTATACTTCTATTTTATTGATTAGTAAATTGAGACAGACAAATTGTGATTTCTTCAGGGATATGAAACTAAAAGTATCTGAAGAAGGATTTGAACTCTAACATTTCATCCACAAACTATATGACCTAGGGGGTCTCTCTTTGTTGAAATAGAACATTTATCTCATCTATTCAAAAAGAAAAAATAAAAGGCATAATCAAGTGACAGAGTTCCCATTGCTCATCTCTCTCTCTCTCTTTCTCACACACACACACACACACACACACACACACACACACACACACACACATACACATGCAGAGAGAGAGAGAGAGAGAGAGAGAGAGAGAGAGAGAGAGAGAGAGAGAGAGATGGTTATTAATAACAGTTATGGGGAGAGATTTAGGTTTTTGAGCTTCCTATTTCTTTGTTCAAATGTTAACCTTTGTAGAACAAAAATTTACCTCACCCAGACCATCTCGTCTAAGTGAGTGTCTACCCAATGTGTTCTACGCTCCCACTATGGATAATGATAAATTCTTTGATGAAATTGTCCAATTCTGCGAGTGATTTGGAGGTAAAAGATATGATCATAGCCACATTGCCAGATCCTTATTAGAATAGATCTACCTGTCTTTATAGTATTTATACTAATCAGATTTGATTACCATGCTCAGAAACAACTACTCTTCTAAAAGCACATAACTGATAAGTTGATTCTATGATGAGTTTTGGTTAAGAGAGATAGTCAAATGACCCTCTTTTTAGTAATAATATGCTAGCATTATTAATAAAGTGATTAATTATCCTGAACTCTTGATGAATCTTTTAAAATTTACTGCACACAGACATGCACACAAATCAGGAAGACAGGGGTTATGACTAATATATTTATTTGTCAGAGTATGCTGTGGAACAATGTAATGATTTTTCCTTTAAAGCTCCTTAAGTCTTGTTTCTTTTAGGGTCCCATGGCTATATACTGTAGAATGGTTTTTGAAGCAATAAATATTTCATAATGAAAATTACTTATTACTTTTTGACTGGTGAAATCTAACAAAAGAATAACTTAAATATAATTTCTTTGTAGCAGTCATTAAATTAATCATTATGTTTCACTAGCCCCAGTGAGTCTTATATTACCAACTACATTCTGGAAATTCTCTAAATAGATATTTTATAAATGCCTCAAACTTAATATATCTAAATTGAACTAATATTTCCCTCCAGAAACCCCTTAATATAACACTTCCCAAATTCCCAGTTTTGAATGAGGCTATCTCCATACTTCTGGTCACTCAGATTCAAAGCAGGAATTGAACCTAATTTTCCAGTAATCAAATACATTCAAATTATGAATATTGTTAATTATATTTCTATAATATTTTTATCATCTATTTCTTATTTCCATTCACATAAAAACAAATCAGGAAAAGGGCCCTTGTCACTTTTCCTTGATCTACCATAATAACTTCAAAATTGGTCATCCTTCTGTCAATATGCAACACACCCCAGTTTCTCCTCTATACCATTTCAAAAAGAAAAATTTCTAATTTTTCCCTTCTTTACTCAAAAAATATTTTGTGGTTCTCTATTGTCTTGAGAAAAAAATTTATAAAATTTTCAGGCTGGTCTTCAAAGGTCTCTACAAATAACTTTCTTCTTCCTTTCCAATTCCCTGAGTCAAATTTGTATAATTGGACAGAATCAATTCAATACAAGAAGCATTTATTAAAACCCATAATATGGAAGGCTTTGGGTTGAATGATGGGGATGCAAGTTTTAAAAATGCAGTTTTTCTTATTCTTGAGAAATTTACATTCTACTTGGGAGGTGGAACATATATTTAGGAAGAAACATTATACAAATGAAGGAGTGAAAGGAACAAAAAGATCAGACATAATAACTTCAAATTAAAATCAATACATGATTTCATCTATATAGATGTTCCTTGAAACTCAGTACTGGAGGACAGGTGCTTATTAAATGACTGTTATATGCAAAACTATTAGTAATGCAAAGACAAAAATGAAACTGATATAAGACACACAACTTACTAGATAATCTTCCTGAGTTGATGTGGTTAAAATTATTAAAAAAACATATAAGAACCTCAACCTTCAAATCATCACCCGGTGGCAGTTTATTTGCTTATGAACCCTTCTAAATTGAGCTTGGGCTGGTGCTGAGTAGATTACAATGCCCTGCTATTGATCAAAACCTGTACTGAAAGTCTTTTCAGTTTCATAGTTGTTCTCAGATGTGTACTGTTGGCAAACCCTTTGAGAATTCACTTGTATTCAAAAATATTCATTTCTATACCATGAGTTCAGCAAAATAAAAATTTAATGTAGCATTGAGAAACATCTCCACCTACTCCCTGATCCCCCAAATTATGATAAAACTTTTGAAAAGCACAGGCAAATTATTGCGATTTTAGATTTTTGTAAGGCAATGGGGTTAAGTGGCTTACCCAAGGCCACACAGCTAGGTAATTACTAAGTGGCTGAGGCCACATTTGAACTCAGGTATCCTGACTTCAGGGCTGGTGCTCTAACCACTATGCGAACTAGCCACCCTACAGGTAAATTATGTAATTGCAGTCATGGAGTCACTGAAAAATACTTGTTCCTCAGCTTTCATTTGTGTATTCTTCTTTACTAGGAGCTTCCTTATAGGGCTGCCACCTGTTCAAGTTTTATCCCTTGTCTTTTGAGGATAAGGAGTTTCCCTTGTTCCCTCTTTCTCTTCTTTTGAATTGACAGCTGAGCTTGTCACTGTCTCTGCTGCCTTTAATTTAGATTAATCTGTTTTGGACACAGGGAAGGGTTTGTAGCATTCATACTGAATGGAATTGGTGAACTGCTGTGTAGCTTGTCATTATACATTGACAAACGTCCCTCCAGGAAGTAAATAAATTGCCCTTATACCTCTGATTTTGTAAGATCAGAAAGACTTCC
This sequence comes from Macrotis lagotis, assembly GCF_037893015.1. Taxonomy (NCBI): domain Eukaryota; kingdom Metazoa; phylum Chordata; class Mammalia; order Peramelemorphia; family Peramelidae; genus Macrotis; species Macrotis lagotis. The sequence goes on from NC_133666.1 coordinate 177,062,920, forward strand.
AGAAGATTCACTTCCCTCAGAGTGAGATTACATCAACCTCTAGGGAGTCTCACAAACCTTTTATAGCAGAACCCACTGAAATTTCAGTTCTTTGCCCAATTTTAAGGTTTTTTTTTGAGGGGAGGGGGGAAAAGGGAGGCAAATGTGGAGGAGGATGGGATTCATTCGCTCTCATAAAGCACTTACACTAATGACAGGCCTTGTCTCTCTGTCAAATCTAATCATGGACAACCAGGCAAAACCAGCAGTTTCTCTTTGAAAACAATGAAAGGTAAATTTTGTATAATTTCTTTTGTCACATTAATTTTGATATGATTCCACATTTGGAATCTCTCCTCCTGAGTGAGATGACAAGGATTCACATGGAGGACAACAACAGGGATGAAAAGAATGGCAATGCTCAGTTGAGAGTAGAATTAATGCAAAGTATAGGATAAGTGGTAATTACCCTAGGGTTTTTTTCTGAAAAAGGCAATCTGGCTGACAGAAAAAAAAGAACTAGTAAATTATCTATAAGTCAAACTTTCCTTCATTAATGTCAAAATTATGTATTTTTGCTTTCTAAGAGTCAAAGTCTATCTATCTATTTTATAGCATGACAAGATTCTTTTCCTCTTTTCCTACTTCACCTTTCAGTAATGAGGCTATAAAATATAGTTGAATTTCTTCTGTTAAATTGTAAAATGCATGGAAAATGTTTTCTCTTGATTTAATTGACTGACCTGTATGCTGCCTTCCAGAGACCTACATGAGGGTAAAAATATTAAATAAAGTGAAACTGAAAATAAACAAATGTTACTTCTAAGCATTTTTCTTCTTTTGTGTTCTTTCCTTTCCTCACCCCTCCACCCCATATAATTTGATATATTTAACAAAAAAGAAAAAGAAAGATTTATGATTTTTTTAACATCAATTCCAGAAGGAATAAAGTGGTTATTAGCAGTTAATACTTGCATTGTCTCAGTCACAGAGGCCAGAATAATGCTATATTCTGAAGCATGTTTACATTGTGAAAGGAAAAGAAAGAGATGAGAAGACAATGAAAGAAAAATCCCTTCTGTGACTTATTCTCATGCTCTAACATATTATTCAACACTATTATCACTTCCATGTGATCTATAGAGAATATACCTCAAAAATGATGGCAACTTGAAAAGAAAGGAAGCAGAAGATGGTTGAGGAGTTTAAAACAAATCTTGAATGAAAATGCTTATAATTCCCTTCATTTTATATTTAAATATCTACAGACATATTTTATCTTTTCCTCTTCTACTTCCCTTATAACCTTAACTACTTGAGACATTTTTTTAATCTTTGCATACTAGTGAATAGGATAATACATTATTTTTAATTGGCATATAATTAATACTAGTTGAATTACCTTGCATTAAATGTAAAGTCAATACTGCTGAATTTCTCTTGAGGAGTTCCACTGGATCATTGGAAAGTGAGCATAACTAGACTTTTCCTCAAAGCCTTTGGCTGGATAGATTAGCAGAAATGGAAAATCAAATCTCTCATTCAGTGAAGGGGAGAAAATGGTCAAGCTCTTTGCTTCTCTTCTCAGGAAAGTATAGAATGTGCTTTTAACTCTAAAAGAAGGGGATGAACCAATCTCGATAAATTTGGCAAATTAAAAAAAACAATATATTGTTTTGGAATACAACAGGCATTTGTTTCCAGTTTTTTTTAGTATTATATATAATACCACCATAAGTATATTTAATTGCTTATTTTATTGTTACCAATAATCATCTTTGTGGTATGACCTCCTAGTGAAAGAACAGATATATAAATGTGTGTAATAATATATATAGAATAATTGTATATATTTATATGTATGTATACCTATTTCTGTCTAATTGTGATCATGGGTGGGGGGAGGGGAGAAGGTAGTGAAGGAAAAAAGAAATGTATATGATAATTGCATTGAATATTTGAAAGGAAAAACAAGTTATGCATTTTAGCTTTGGATGTAATCATCTTTTTATTGTACTGTTATTCTTGTTTTATTCCAGTTTATTGCATAAATTAAAAATAAAATTAAAAAAAAAAGATCTTCCCATTCTTAGCTAAGGTGATGGGTGAAAAACTTGGCATTAGTTTTATTTTACTTCCAAAATAGTGAGTGATTTTTTTTATGCAAGTGGTCATTGATAGTTTGTTTTTGTTTTGTAAACTTCATATATTTTAACCATTTTTCTGTTTGGTGATGCCTGTTACATTGATTTTGTACTTATTTATAATATATTTGTTATTTCATATTTTTGTCCAGTATATTTAATTAAACATTTTTCCACATTCTTATCTTTTCTTCTAAATCTCTTACATCTGCCCAAGTCTTATTTCAAATTATTCCTCATTCATGGTAAGGATTTTTACCTTCCATTTCCCCAAAAATTATTTATGGCCATCTGCTAAAAATTTAGAGGCCTTTTAGATTCAGATTCTTGATTTCTTGTTGTACATAGTAGATGGTAATGATCAGAATCTTTTTTTCTTTCTAATTTAAGAAAAAAAATTAAATTTGAAAATTCTCTATTAGTTTGTGTTCTTGAATTTGTCAAACATTAGTTGGCAAGGTTTGTTTGTTCCTATATCTTACTTTTTTTTAGTCTTTTCTACTTATCTTATTTATTTATTTTTCTTAAACTTGACATCAGATGATTTCTCTTCTAGGAGAGTTTGACTTCAGCATGATTTCTCAGCAAGCCATCTAACCAAAACTTATCAAAAATTAATATTTTTTTGTGTGTAACACCCTGCTAATTAGACTAGAGTTGTGTGATTTTTTTCTCTACATAGACCTATTAATTTGGTCCAATATTCATGTGGAGAGGCATATATAAATTTATGTTGTTATTCAGAAAAGTGTTTTTAAAAAATGGAATAGTAGTAGAATCAATGCAAATTCATCACTAATGGCACTAGGGTGGCCCAGTGCATAGAGCATTACATCTAGAGTATGAAAGAACTGAATTAAATATGGCCTCAGTGACTTACTAGTTATGTGACAATGGGCATTTAATTCACTTCACCTCTTCTTCAGTTTCCTCATTTATAAAATAGCAATGATAAATATCTATGTCATAGGACTTTTGTGAGGATGAAATGAGTTAATACAATATATTGTAAATTTGAAAGTGTTATATATAAGCTATTATTGCTGTTGTTATTGTTAAGATTAATGTTGGTCATTACACAGAATTCATATCTTAGTGATGAAGTTTTAGTAAATACATCTTTAAGACATAGTATGCAGTCAACAACAAGTAGGCTACACATATGGTCATTTGGGAATTCATGCAATAAAATATACCTACAATATAAGATTCACTTGCAAAAAAGATCAATAAAACAATTTTAAAAAAGGAATATCATTTGCATTAAGAACAAAAATCATGAAATAGAGTGGAATTAGCCAACATGAGCATATATATATATATATACATATATATATATGTAAACATCTATAAAAATACAATATTTGAAAAGAAAACATTTCTTAAATAGCCAAAGTAATATTCAATGAGCAAAGAAGGATCAGAGTAATAGAGTAAAATGTAAAATAGTCACCAAATTACCTTTGTATATTATGTAATACATGTAATATGTTATGTTAAATATATAATAACATATAAATTAAAAAATCAAAAATCCATCTTGAAATATAGGCAGAAAGACAGGCAAGAGTATCAAGCATAAACAGAAGAATGACTAAGATAGTTTGTACTGTAAAACTCAAAGCAGTCATCACAAAAACTATCATACTGGGAAAAATAAAGAGATATTGATTAATTCAAGGTAATTGATATGGCAGATGTCTAAACAAGATATATAAATATATATATAAACAGAGATGAGTCTCTGATAAAACTACAAAAAATAAACACATGGAAAAGCAATTATTGCTTAATAAATTTATTGGGGGGAAATTAGGAATAATTAAGTGAAAATTGTACCCATAACTTACACTACATTAAAATAAATTCCATTTGGATAATAGGTTTGATAACAACAGTAACATCTGCAAAACCAACAATATCAGCAACATTAGAAAATGAAGTAATGTGCATTTGCCAATTATGAAGGACATATAAGGTTTTTTTGACTATTTCAGAAACAGAATAATAGTATAGGAAACAAAATTTGTTTGATTGTATATTATAAATTTGACACAAAATAATATAATTAAAATAAAAATCCAAAAGGATAGATTAGGAGATATAGTAAATATATTATAATAAATATGAACCATAACTATATACTGTCTAAAACTTATAAATATAAAGTCCCAAAGTGGTAGAAGGCATCTGACTGATGCAAAATGAGGAGGAAGGAATCATAAGTAAAGAGCTTCAATTATTTTATTTTAAATATAGGGCAAGATTATGAGCTGAGAGGGTTGGGGCAGGGGGATTCTATTGAAGATTTGAGGACAGATTTAAATAGTTGGGAAAATTTGCTGTAGTAAGTAGGATAATGAATCATTTGGGGAGCTATAAAAGGATTTCTCTGTTCCACTAAGAGTCCAGTTGAGATTATATAACACATATTTGTAGTAGGCTCAGTCAGCACAATTTCATGACTTTCTCTTACTTCATTCAGCAGAACATAAATAGGAGTGAAAGGAATAGATGATGATAGTAATCAAAACACTGAGACTTGGCAGGACTATATCAGCAATCAGGAATAAGACTCTTTAGAGAAGAAGAGAGTTTATAATTAAGCTGATCATTTACTGGTAAGCATTAAGAAGGGAGGGTAATGTAGCCAGTGTTGGAGTGATATACTAATCAAGAACTGAAGGATAGAAACATTGAGGGTGAAGATCTGATTTGGGATGAAAGGTAGGAAAAGAGCTCTCTTTCCAATGTTTGACAAGAATTTATTTTCAGGGGATTAGGAGGCATATTTTCTGTTGCTTGGGATGAAGAGAGTTTTTGAAGCTTGCCCCAAGAGCCAAAATTTTAGCCATGGTTCTATCTGGAACTCAAAATACTTTCATTTCTTCTGTCCAATGTCTTCTGCTAAGTGAAGGGAGCTGGGAAATTGAGACATAATTCCTACAAAAGGCATGTAAAAATTTAGAATACCATTTTTGCTTTTCCTTAGTTCTCACTAGGGATAAATAGTGTGTAAATGTACAGAGAAGAGAAATGAAATTTCTTCATTTTTGTTTCATTTGACTGAAAATGCCTGCAGAAGACAAATTCATAATAATCCATAGAATAGTTTGTAGACTCTGATTATACAGATTGTTAAGACATAAAATGCCAAACAGAGGAGTTTGCATTTGATGCTAGAGGCAATTGTGATCTGCTAGAATTTGCTGATCAGGGATATAATTATAGTTACACTTATCTTTTATAAATATTTTAATAGTTATATGAATAATGGGATAGAATGGAGATGGAGAGGAAAAACGTTTATATAGCCCCTATTATGCTAGGTACTATATAAAGTAATTTTTAAACAAATTATATGATTTGATTTTCCCAATAACCCTTTGAGGTAGGTGTTAATATTATTCTCCACTCTGCATTTGAAGAAATGGAGTCACAGAGAGATTAAGTGATTTGATGAAGTAGGAACTTACTGTGCTTCCATTTGAACTCAGTTCTAGTGCTCTAATTGGCCCACTAATCTTCTAAATGCTTCATCATCAGTTTTAGAAAGGATAAATTAGAGGTAGGAAGACTGTAAAGGCTATTACAATATCCTGGGTTGATAGGAAAAAATATAAATTGCTTAGTCTGGTATTTTAGCAGCTTTAATATATGTGACTTTGGACAGCTTCACTTCCCAATCTGAATTTCAGTTTCCTTATATGCAAAAATGAAGTGATCACACTAGATAACTTCTAAGGTTAATTCTAATTCTGAATCTAGAAACTTAAGCCTTCACTGTATCTTTTTTCACCTTTCCTTTTAATTTATCTCTTTTGGAGAGCTAACTACTCCTTGATTTCACTCTTATCTACATTTACAATCTAATATACATTCTGTCAATATCTCCACATGTTGGTTTTCCTTTTTTCCTCTGAGACCAGACTCATTTGTTCTCTACTTCTGAATCTCTCCCAAATAAAACTATTAACATCCATAAATTCCCTTGTAACGTTTTTACTGCATCCACTCAACCTCTTTATTTCTTTAAATCTTGCATAAGGGGGAAAGTATTTGATTTCTTTCTGCCAGTCCCAGCTCAGTTACAATCATGCCAGAAAAAGGTGTTAAAGTACTAGCAAAGTGTTAACACCTGATATTCTCTTTGCAAAATCTGAACAACTTTCTCTGGATAAGAAAGGGCAATCCCTTTGATTGATGAAAGATGGTCACATTTCCAAGTTATTCTTAAAGGATGGCCCAAAGGTCAATTCCAAAGTCAGTCCAACACAAGAGGCAGTAATGGAGAAAGAACCTATCCTCCAAAAGAAGGCAGTTTCTTTTGGAAGGAGGAATGACTCTTGTCTTTGTTCCACTATATTCATGGCATCTAATAGCATATCTACTTGCCCATAAGGAGATTGTTCATCTAACATTTGAAGTATAACTTCCAGAGAGTTTGAGAACAAGTAAGAAAAGACAGTCATACACAGGATAGAAAATAAACACACATAAATCCTCAACATTTTCTATATATTATTAATATGATACAGCAGCAAGAGATAGAAAGAGAAATCCATTTAAAATAACTTCAGACATCATGAAATACTTGGGAGTCTACCTACCAAGGGAGACACATAAACTCTATGAAAACAGCTATAAAACACTTTCTATACAAATAAAATCAGATCTAAATAACTGGGCAAATATCAACTGCTTATGGGTAGGCTGAGCTAATATAGTAAAAATAGCAATTCTACCTAAATTAAACTACTTATTTAGGGCCATATCAATCAAACTTCCAAAAAATTACTTTAGTGAGCAAGAAAAATAATAAATTCATATGTAAAAAAGCAAAAAGTTAAGAATATCAAGGGAAATAATGAAAAAATGCAAAAGAAGGGAGCCTAGCCATTCCAAATTTAAAATTATATTATAAAGTGTCAGTTAAAAAAATGGTCTGGTATTGGCTAAGAGTGGTGACTCATTGTAATATATTAGGTACAAAAGAGACAGCAAGAAATTATTGTTGTTTGAAAAACTCAAATAGTTCAGCATTTGGGATCAGAACTCACTCTTTATTTTTTAATCTAAACTTTTGTTTTTATTGATGAAGGAAATGAGACCCAGAGAGAAGTGACTTGGCCAAAGGGAAACAAAATTAAATTAAAAAAATTAGTGAAAGCACACTGTCATAACTACATTTTGACACTTGAAAATATTCAGTTTGGGAAGCATTAAAATAAAAACTTTTTTTCTTTTTTTTCAAGGTTTTATTTATTTTGTGTTTTACAATTTTCCCCCTAATCTTACTTCCTTCCCCTCCACCCCTCAGAAGGGGATTTGTCAGTCTTTACATTGTTTCCCTAGTATACATGGATCCAAATGGAATGTGATGAGAGAGAAATCAAATCCTTAAGGAAGAAATATAAAGTATAAGAGATGGCAATATCAGACAATAAGATACCAGTTTTTTTTCTAAATTAAAGGTAATAGTCCTTGGTCTTTGCTCAAACTCCACAGTTCTTCCTTTGGATACAGATGGTATTCTCCCATTGCAGACAACCCCAAATTGTCTCTGATTGTTGTACTGATGGAATGATCAAGTTCATCAAGGTTGATAATCGCCCCCATGTTGCTGTTAGGGTGTACAGTGTTTTTCTGATTCTGCTCATCTCACTCAGCATCAGTTCATTCAAATCCCTCCAGGCTTCCCTGAATTCCCATCTCTCCTGGTTTCTAATAGAACAATACTGTTCCATGGCATACATATACCACAATTTGCTAAACCATTCCTCAATTGAAGATCATTTATTTTATTTCCAATTCTTTTCCACCACAAACAGGGCTGCTATGAATATTTTTGTATAAGTGATGTTTTTACACTTTTTTCATCATCTCTTCAGGGTATAGACCCAGTAGTCGTATTGCTGAGTCAAAGGGTATGCACATTTTTGCTGCCCTTTGGGCATAGAAGAACTCACTCTGATAAAAACTGCCAGGAAACCTGGAAGATAGTATGGCAGAAACTAGGATCGGATCAACATCTTATTCCCTATGACAAGATAAAGCCAAAATGGGTGCAGGATTTTGACATAAAAGACAATATTATAAGCAAATTAGGAGAACCTGTCAGATCTGTTGAAAGGGGAACATTTTATTACCAAGGAAGAGATAGAGAACATTATAAAAATCAAATCGGATAATTTTGATTACATTAAATTAAAAGGTTTTTGCACAAATAAAACCACTGTAGCCAAGATCAAAAGAAATGTAGTAAATTGGGAAACAATTTTTATACCTAGTGTTTCTGACAAAGGACTCAATTCTTTTTGTGTGTGCATGTTTTTTTTGCCAGGCAAATGGGGTTAAGTGGCTTTCCCAAAACCACACAGCTAGGTAATTATTAAGTGTCTGAGGCCAGATTTGAACTCAGGTACTCCTGACTCCAGGGCCAGTGCTCTATCCACTTTGCCACCTAGCTGCCCCTTCATTTCTAAAATATATGGAGAACTGAACCAAATTTATATAAAAAGAAAACAAAACCAAGTCATTCCCCAATATGCAAGGTAATTCTCAGACAAAAAAAAACCCAAAGCTATTGATCATTGCTCTAAATTATTATTGATTAGAGAAAGGCAAATTAAAGCATCTCTATGGTACCACCTGGCACATCTCAAAGTGTCCATGATAACCAGAAAGAACAATGATCAATGTTGGAGGGGTTGTGGGAAATCTGGGACACTAATTCATTGTTGGTGGAGCTGTGAACTGATCCAACCTTTCTGGAGAACAATTTGGAATTATGCCTAAAGGGCAATAAAACTGTTCATTACCTTGGACCCAGTAATACCTCTACTAGGTCTCTATAAGAGACTATGAAAAAGGATAAAAATACCAAGTGTTCAAAAATATTCATAACAGCTCTTTTTGTAGTGGCAAAGAATTGGAAATTGAGGGGATGCCCATCATTTGGGGAATGGTCAAACAAATTGCGGTAGATGTATGAGATGGAACACTGTTGTTCTATAAGAAATCATGAGGGATGGGATTTCAGAAATACCTGAAAAGCCTTGCATGAATTGATGCTGAGTGAGATGAGCAGAATCAGAAGAACATAATACACCTTAACAACAACTTGGGATAATGATCAACCTTGATGGACAGGGACAATTTTAGGGAGTTTGTGGTGGATAATACCATCTGTATCCACAGAAAGAACTGTGGAGTTCATATGAAGACAAAAGCTTATTATCTTCATTTTTTAAAAGTTTTCTTATGTATTGTGTAATTTTATTGTTGCTAAAATTTTCTTTCTTCCTTTTGTATCTGATTTTTCTCTCACAAAACATTAAATTTCAATTTATGCTTATAATAGATGCAAGTATGTAAAACCTATATCAGATTGCTTTCTGTCAGGGAGAAGGGGAGTGTAGGGAGGGAGGAAAAAATTATAAAACTCAAAAACTTAAAAAAATGGGTTGATAGAAACTATCATTGTAGGTAATTGGAAAACAAATAAAATATTTATATAATAAAAAGAAAGGACAGACATAGATTCTAGCAGGTATGAATACAGAGAGACAGTCATTGGAGTCTGGGAGAAACTAGGGAGCATGGCCCTTGGGAAAGGAGAAGAAAAACAGTTGTCATTTGCTTGAGAACAAGTAAGAGAGGACAGCCATATGCTCTAGAATATATGAATCAAAACGAGAGTCACCTGAGTCTGGGAGAGTATTGCCCTTAGGGGAGGAGTAAAAAAAAAACAGTTATCACTTCTTAAAAGTTGATATACCTTGAAGCTCATACTCTGGGGACTATATTGAGTGATCTTCCCAGTAGGCCATGATGGTATTCCCTAGAAAAGAGTTTTAGTAGAATTCCACAGGAGAGAAAGGGCTTTGGGTCTTTAGGGAGTCAGTTGTAAGCTGCCTTGTTCACATATGTTTCTCAAATATGTGACTCATTATTATTATTATTATACCTGAAATTTGTTTCAACTTCTTCTATGGATGCTGTATGTATTTGTGGGAAAATATACCATAGTTATATGGAGGCAATATTTTCTAACTATTTTGCCATCACATTCAAAGAATTTGCTATGAATTAACTGTCTTCATGCTCTCTGTTAATGGGAAACCCCACTACTGAAGGTTCATGAACTATGATATTAGGAGCCCAAACCTCTAGGTTGCAATAGAATACAAGGTATCAGCCTCTTCCAAACTATAATAATACAAGAGCAAGTTTTGATTTTGTGTGGTATGGGTGAAATTCAATACTTGTATCACACATACTTTTATAATAATCTTATCCTCCCACTCAACATTAGAATGTTTCTTATCTAAAGACAAAGGTGATGTAATTTTTCATTTTTGTTTCTTCAGTAACTAGCAGAATGTCTTGTACATAATAGAAACTTGATAAATGCTTAATGGATTGCCCATTGAGGGTTACCGTCATATGTCTGTAGGATCAAATGATATGAGACAAAGCATAAATGGGTGCTCTGGCAGCTAATATGTGCTGCTCCAGAAGATTCATTTTCCCTATCCTATATGGTAGAACTGGGCTCACAATTATATGGTACTAGCCTGAATAATAGTCTTTTCTTTTCTTTTTGGGCTTATAAGACGATCTGATGAAATTTTTTTCTTATGGTGATTAAAGAATACCTTAAAAGTATTCATTATCATCCTAAAAGGATATCAAAAGTTCCATCGTCTTGTATTTAATATTTTCCATTGACTAGGGAAATCTTATGTGTATGTGTTTGTGTAACTATGTATATACTTTTTTAAAGCATTCATTGTTCTTTACTTTTAGTGGATATTAAGGCTTGTTTGGTTCTCACACAGTGTACCTCTCCATTTTGTAAACAACTTGGCCTCTATTGTGCATTCCTTAAGTGCTTTCTTTTTAATCTATCTGGATGTACTAAGGATGATAGGGAGAGAAGAAGGCAGCATTGCAGCCATGATGGACTGTGGTCTCAACTCCACTCATTCAGGGTCTTTTCATTTTTCAGGAGTTGCTTAAAAAGAGTTCATTCTTTAAACTCTCTACGGTGAAGCCTAGTCAAAAAAGGAGTGACACTTGAACAGTGAATAAAACGAAAGAGTAAACAATCAACTGTAAACTACTAAACACAAAAGAAAGCATTTAATTTTCTCTTAAATTTGAGTATTCTTTCACTTCCTAATAATCATCAGCCCACTTAGGCACTGGAACAAAAGACCTTTTAGAAGCTATATATGTAGTTGTGTGTGTGTGTGTGTGTGTGTGTGTGTGTGTATGCAATTTTTTATAATGATCTGATCCTTAACAAAAGTTTAGTGGGATATTATAGGAAAGAATTTGGATTGCCTTCAAGGACTGGACTTGTGATTTCATTGGTATCAGTAAGTTCCATGTAAAAAATTCCTATACTAATGTATGTAAGCACTATTCTGTAACTTACAGACTTAGAATGATAACTGATATCTAAGTGGTACAATACCTGTAATAATTTATTTTGAATCTGGAAAACCTGACTTCAAATATTGCTTCAGAATTTTATTTGCTGTATATCCAAGGGAAAATCTCTTGACATCTTTAAGTTTCAGTTTTTCATTGGTAAAATGACGATAATAACAGGACTTATTACATAGATGAAGATGTACTGAAATAGCATATGTAAATGACCTTGAGAACCTTAAAGCACTTTACAAAATATACATTTCTTTTCATTGGAGAAGACTTCTAGGTTATCTCCATTACAGATAACTCTTGATGATGGCTTTAGATAGGTACTACCTATTATTGTAAGAAAAAATTCAACGTATTCTTGTTTTTACTGTTTTTAACAGTAATGGTTATCATATTTTGTCAAAAGACTTTTCTGCATCCAATGAGATAGACATCTGATTTTTCTTGTTTTTGTTACTGATATGATCAATTTTGCTTATTTATTTTTATATTGGACTTTCCTGCATTCCTGATATAAATTCTACTTGGTCATAGTGTTGTGAGATACTGTTGTAATCAATCCCTTAATTACGTTTTTTTTTCATCATTATTCATTAGGGGGAATTTTTTTCTTCTTTGTTTTTATTATCATAGGCTTAGGTATGAAAAACATTTTTCATCAAAAAAGGAATTTGGTAGCATGCTTTTGGTTCAAAGTTTTGTCTGACTCTGTGATATCTGTGAATTTTTTCCTTGGCAGTTTTGTTTGACTCTTTGTGACCACTTTGGGGTTTTTTTCTTGGCAAAGAGTAGTATGACTTTTCCTTCTCCAGCTCATTTCACAGATGAAGAAACTGAGGCAAACAGAAGTTAAGTGACAACCATTTCATGCAGATAATTAGAGTATTAAACCAGATTTGAATTCATTTCCTTCTAGCTCTAGGCCAGAGCTCTATCATAGTATCACCTAGCTACCCACTTTATCTATTTTTCAAAGAGTTTATATAAAATTAGAAATAATTGTTCCTTAAATGGTTTTTAGATAGCAGTTTTTTCCCTTTACCCTTTTTTTTTACCTTGTCATGTGTCTTTTGAGCCTCCTGTTTGATGTTCAAATTTTCTTTTAAGCTCTGGTCTTTTCATCCAGAAATGTTGGAAGTCTTCCATTTTGTTAAATGTCCATCTTTTCCCCTGGAAGAGAAGACTCAATTTTTCTGGGCTGCATTCCAAGTTCCCTTCCCCTTCAGAATATCTCATTCCAGACCCTTCACTCCCTTAATGTTGATGCAGCCAGGTCCTGTGTAATACTTACTGTGGCTCCTTGGTATCTAATTTTTTTCTTTCTGGCTTCTTGCAAGATTTTCTCTTTTATCTCATAGTTCTGGGATTTTGGCCACAACATTCCTTGATGTTTTCATTTTAGGATCTCTTTCTGGAGGGAATTGATGTATTCTTTCAAAAATGATTTTACCCTCAGGTTCCATGAGATCAGGGCCATTTTCCATCACTAAATCCTGTCATATTAAGTCCAGGCATTTTTTTTCTCTTCAGTGTTTTCAGGAAGGCCTCTAATTCTCATGCTGTCCCTTCTCAATCAGTTCTCGAGGTCAGTGGTTTTGCTGATGAGGTATTTTACATTTTCTACTATTTTTTTCAATTTTTTTTTGGTTTTGTTTAACAGACTCTTGCTGTCTCATGAAATCATTAGTTTACACAGACTCCATTCTTTTTTTTTTGAGAATAATTTTCTTCATTTACCTTTTGCAACTCCTTTTCCAATTGATCAATTCTTTTTTGAAAGACTTTTCCATTTGACCAATTGAGGTTTTGAGAGTATTATTTTCTTTTTTCATTTGACCAATTTATTATCCATTGATTTGTTTTCTCGTTGTAGGCATTAATTTTCTCCCAAATTTTCTCATTGATTTTTTTTGCAAAGTAATGGGGTTTAATGACTTGCCCATGGCCACACAGCTCGGTAATTATTAAGTTTCTGAAGCTGGATTTGAACACAGGTACTCCTGACTCCAGGGCAGGTGCCATTTGATTTTTAAACTCCATCCTCATTTCTTCAAGGAAGTCTTTCTGTGCTGGAGACCAGAACATATTCTCCTCAGAGGTTCTAGGTCTCTCTGAGTTAGGGTCTTTTCCTTCTAGGAATTTTTCTATGGACCCTGATTTTCTCTGTCTTTCTTCATTTTCCTAAGACATTATGTTGGTGAGGGACTGGTTCATAGAGGTTTAGTGTTGAGATCCCTAGAGGCTTTACTCACTGGGTTTAGTAACTCCAAGTGGGCTGGCCAGTAGGCGATGTTGGTTGCTTTCTCTGGAGTATCTGTGACCTTAATTTGAGGCCCTTTCCCTTAGCCTGGAAGGTGTGGATGAAGCTGCTGAGTACTTTTATCTTTGTTTAATGGTGGGTTTTGCCCTATGGCAAGGTAATTGCTCTCCCTATTCACAGGTGAGGGAGGTCTTGTGCTCTTAGCTTGGGGCAGAGGTGGGCTGTAATTGGGGGGCTAAAATGAAGGTATAGCTATAGCTCTCCAGCACTGGAACTCACCCTCCAGCTATGCAGGCAAGCTCCAGAATATAAGTGCCACAAACAATGCCTCTACTCCCTGGCTGGCCTATGCCCCTGTGCCCAATCAGACTTTTAGGCTTCCAGGCTGTAGTCTACCCCGCTGATCATGCTAGTCAAGCTCTCAGGCTCTGACCCTGTCCTGTGCTTCCTTCAGAGACCTCCCTCTGAGCCTGGCTCACACAGGATTCCATAGGACAAATCTGTGGAAAGGATTTACTCTTTGTTCACACTGTCCCTTTTTTCTGTCTAGTATAGTTAAGTCATTGTGCCTCTTCTCCTGATGCTATTTATCCACTAATGCCTAACCTTCTCCTTATTTTTATGTTTTTATTATTTCAACTCTGTCTTATACATCCATTCCTTTTGTCAAATCATACTCCTTTTATCTGACTTGATAGTACTATAAATCAAAATATCAGTACAATTAGTCAAAGGTAGATGGTTAATTGTTGCTTGATAAGCTCAAAGTATCAAAGTTCAAAGACTGATTGATTGATTTCTTGATTGATTGATAAGTAGTATGATGAGGTAGATTTTCTTTTCCCAGTTTTTCTTTCTGGGTTTTGTAAATTGGATTTCTATTAAGAGGTTTGTTTCATATTATATATGAGGGAAGATCAGGAGACTAGCACTGGGCCTTTCTTCTCTCTGCCATCCTGGCCTGAAGTTTCCCTCCTCAAATGATTGTTAGACTTCACTTAAAAACCCATCATAACTGATATTTTATTTTATTTCATTTTTCCAATTACATATTATAAAATTTTTTCAGCATCCATCCACATGTATATGTATAAGTTAAGTAATTTCCTTCCATCCTCCCTTCCCACTTCCCTCCCCTCAATGGCAGTGAGGTGAACATTGCACATACATTGATGTTTAATATATTTAGAGATTAGCCATTTTCTGTATGAGAAATTAGGACTAAGGGAAAAGAAATAAAACCATAAGATAGGGAAAATGATAAGAGAAATTTTAAAAAGAAAGTTAGAGTTCATTCAGATTCCATAGATTTTTCTGTGTTTCATTTTGTTTTGTTTTTCATCCTGTGAATGCAGGTTTTGTAGGCTTGTGCAAACTCTCTGAACTGCTGAGAGGAGATGCAATAATTAAGGCTGATAAACTCACTATTTTGTTGTTTTCACAGCAGGTCTTTCAAGATTGTCCTTGATCACTGAGCTGCTAAGAAGAGCTGCATCCATCATAGTTGATCATCTCACAACATTAACACATTATTAAAGTGTACAATATTCTCTTGGTTCTGATTCCATCACTCAGCATCTGTTCCTGTAATTCATTCTATGCTTCTTTAGAGTCTGATCATTCATGGTTTCTTATGCAATAACAGTACCCCATAACATTCATATACCATAGCTTTTTTATCCATTCCCTATAGATAGGTATCCCCTCAATTTCCAATTCTTAGCTTAACCTAAGCACGAGCAATTGACATTTTCCCAATTGTTTTGATCTGACTTTATCTGTGT
Source organism: Macrotis lagotis (assembly GCF_037893015.1). NCBI lineage: Eukaryota > Metazoa > Chordata > Mammalia > Peramelemorphia > Peramelidae > Macrotis > Macrotis lagotis. The sequence goes on from NC_133666.1 coordinate 177,078,540, forward strand.
GAAAAGTGATTGTGTTCTTATGGTTTCTGGGTTTGTCTTGGGAGGCAGATTCACAAGTGTCTGTAGTTACTTTAAATGACATTTTTCTTTCTATCTGTTGTTCTTAGTTTTGTTGTTCATGTATAGAAATCCTGACAATTTATGCATGTTTATTTTTATATCCTGAAAGATTGCTGAATTTGTTAATTATTCCAAGTAAATTTTTAGATGACTTTCTCAGCTACTTTAAGTATACCACCATATCATCTGGTAAGAGTGAAAGCTTTGCTTCTTCATTGCCAATTCTAATTCCTTTAGTTTTTAACCTTCTCTTATTGCTAAAGCTAATACTATGTTGAATAGTAATGGTGATAATGGTCATCTTTGCTTCACCTTTGATCTTATTGGAAGTGCCCCTAGTTTATCACCATTACATATAGTATTTGCTTATAATTTTATAAAGATATATCTTATTATTTTAAGGCAAACTTCATTTATTCCTATGCTCCCAAGTGGTTTTTTTTTAGGTTTTTGCAAGGCAAATGGAGTTAAGTGGATTGCCCAAGGCCACACAGCTAAATAATCATTAAGTGTCTGAGGCCTGATTTGAACTGAGGGACTCCTGACTCCAGGGCAAGTGCTGTATCCACTGTGGCACCTAGCCTCCCCATCCCTAATATTTTTAAGTGGAATGGATGTCATAATTTTGTAAATGACTTTTTCAATATTTTTGTTTCTTTTGTTATTTATATGTTCAAATATGTTGAGTGTTTTCCTAATATTGAACTATCCCTGCCTACCTGGTATAAATCCTACCTGTTGCATCTGGGGGAGGGGAGGCAGTCTTGGGAGGAAGCAAGAATTTTACAGATACAGAAAAATGATTAGGTTACCAAGACTGCTTTGTGAATCTCAGACAAATTTTTGGTATATCTCATGACCTCAGAGGGTCTGGTCAGAATATTCTCAGACCCAAAAGCGCCTAGTCAAAGTTATATTTCTATGGAGTTTCTCAGGGGCCCAGAAAAAAGTGTCAAGGACCCCTTTTATACAGGGATTACACAAATATTAATATTGTACTTCACTTCAATAGATGGACAAGAACCAATTATAACCAAAGAACCTAAGTAAAAATTCTTCAACAATATTCAACCCTTTAACTAGCCTAAGAGAAATAAAATTCTCAAGATTTACAAGTGTTATCGTCACTTGGAGGGTTGTATACAATTTAATGTTTTTGACTAGCACATTTATTTTTTTTCCTCTTCCATTTACCTTTTTATTTACCTCTTGAGTCTTGTATTTGGAGATTGAATTATTGGGTCAGTTCTGGTCTTTTTATCAGGAAATTTTGAAAGTCTTCTATTTCTTTGAAGATCCACCTTTTTCCCCTGACAGAAAATGCTGAATTTTGCAGAGTAGTGGATTCTTGGTTGTAATCTAAGGTCCTTTTCCCTTAGAAATATCATATTTCAGATCCTCTGGTTATTTAATGTTGAAGCTGAAAAGTCCTGTGCAATTCTGATTGTGTTTCCTTTGTATTTAAATAGTTTCTTTTTGGTTTCTTGAAGTATTTTATCCATTACTTGGGGATTCTGGAATTTGGATATGATAGTCTTAGAGTTTTTATCCTGGGGTCTCAGTGGGGTTTCATTGCTTTCTTCTAATGAGGTGACAGTATTGTTTTCTCCATCTGCATAGTTGCTTTCCATGGTTAGTGCTTTTTTCATTTTTTTTGTTCATTTTGATTATTTGAAATCTGCTCCTGGGCTAAAGGGACTATAGATCCAAGCTTTTGGTGCTGAGGTTGGGGTCTGATGCCTGCCTTATTGCTGGACCAGATGTTGTCTAGGCAGCCCTGGCATTGCCTGTGTAGAAGTTTGTTTTCTCCTTTGTATCCAGGCTCTAGTTATGCAATGGTTTGTTCCCAACTCAGGCTTTTATTTTTCCCCAGTATTCCCAGGGTTCAGATTTTGTTTGGGATTGGGAACCTCCCTGTTGCCTTGTTATCTAGCTGCTGGGATCTGTGCTGTTATCAAACTGCAAGCCTGGACTGCACTGTAGCTAAAAGTCACCTGCTGGCTTTCCCACTCACTGGCCTAGTTGGCCCTTACTTCTCTGCAAGAGAGAGACCTTCACTAAAGATGCTCCATGATGTCTGTGGTTGAAAACTTGTTTCCATCCTGTCTTTTGTTCTTTATCATTTAATGGCATATAGGGAAATACTCAGGGAGAATACTAGCTTCTTGCTGCCATCTTGACTCTGCTCTGGAAATTTGACTAATATTGTCTTTTTAACTTTATCTGAAACATAATAGATTCTGCTCCACTCTTTTATATTAACTATATATTTTTTCTGTTTCAAGCATGCTTGAAATCAAGCGTGCTTTCTAATACATTCCACTATTTATTCCCATTTTGTGGATGAATTCACATTCTCATTCAGATTTATAGTTAAATTGAACAATTTTATATTTCCTTTTGTCTCATTTTCTTCTGATTATCTTTCTCTCTATTTAGCCTTTATTTCTTTTTGCTTTTGACTACTACCTCCCTCTTTGAATCAGTTCAAATGAGAATGTGGTTGAAACATTTCCTGTTCCTCATCATTTTACCCTCCATGTTAAAACTCCTCCATGTGTGCATTTTTATTTGATAAAATTTTCCCCATTCTACCCCCCACTTGTCTCTTCTCTGAGTGCATCACTTTTTCTTATCTCTCCAATTGCTTTTGAGATTATTACAATGCAATGACTCATACCTGTGCCTTTTTTATGCAGATTCCTTTTAACTGCTCCAATAATGATAAACTTATTTTTATAAAGATTTTTAAATTTTTTTGAATTTTATAATTTTTCTCCCAACCTTGCTTCCCCCCACAGAAGGCAGTCTGAGAGTCTTTACATTGTTTCTATGCTATACATTGATCAAAATTGAATGTGTTGAAAGAAAAATCATAACATAAAAGAAAAAATAAAAGACATAGCAAAATTACAAAATACATATGACATTGTTAATTGAAGGTAATAGTCTTTGATCTTTCTTTAAACTCCACAATACTTTCTTTGGATACAGATGGTATTCTGCATCACAGATACCCAAAAATTGTCCCTGATTGTTGCACTGATGAAATAAGCAAGTCCATTAAGGTTGATCATCATCCCCATGTTGCTGTTATGGTTTACAGTGTTCTTCTGGTTCTGCTCTTCTCACTCAGCTTCAGATCATGCAAGTCTTTTCAGGCTTCTCTGAATTCCTAGCCCTTCTGGTTTCTAAGAGAACAATAATGTTCCATATTGTACATATATACCACAATTTGTTCTCATTTACCAATTGATGGACATTCATTCAATTTCCAATTCTTTGCCACCAAAAATAGAGCCGCTATGAATGCTTTTGTACAAGTGATGTTTTTACCCTTTTTCATGATCTCTTCAGAAAATAGATCCAGTATTGGTATTGCTGATCAATGGTGTAATTCCAAATTGCTCTCCAGAAAGGTTGGATGAGTTTACAGCTCTATCAACAATGTATTAGTGTCCCAGATGTATCACATCCCTTCCAACATTGTTCATTGTCCTTTCTGGTCACATTGGCCAATCTGGGTATCTCAGAGATGTTTTAATTTACATTTCTTTAATAAGTGATGATTTAGAGCAATTTTTCATATGACTATGGGTCATTTTGATTTCCTCATCTGTAAATTGCCTCTACGTATTCTTTGACCATTCATCAATGGGGGAGTGGTTTGCTTGTTTTTCAAATGAATTTGATTCAGTTCTTTATATATTTTAGAAATGAGTCCTTTCTCAGAAATATTAGTTGTAAAAATTGTTTCCCAACTTGCTACATTTCTTTTGATCTTGGTTATAGTGGTTTTGTCGTGCAGAAGCTTTTTAATTTAATGTACTCAAAATTATCTAGTTTGCTTTTAAAGATGTTCTTCATGTCTTCCTTTGTCATAAACTGCTTCCATTTCCATATATCTGACAGGTAAACTATTCCTTGATATCCTAGTTTGCTTATAATGTTGTCTTTTATGTCTAAATACGACACTCTTTTTGATCTTATCTTGCCATGGGGGTGAGATGTTGGTCTAATTCAAGTTTCTGCCATACTTTTAATTTTCCCAACAATTCTTATCAAAGAGAATTTTTTATCCCAGAAGCTGAACTCTGTGGGTTTATCAAATGGCAGATCACTACAATCATTTCTTTCAGTCTCTTTTGCACCTAATATATTCTGCTGATTCACCACTCTGTTTCTTAGCCAATACCAGACAGTTCTGATGACTGATGCTTTAAAATATAATTTTAGATCTGGTAAGGCCCAAGCAGTTTCTTTTGCTATGTTTTCATTAAATCCCTGGATATTCTTGACTTTTATTTCTCCATAAGAATTTACTTACATTTTTCTAGCTCCTTAAAGTAATTTTTTGAAAGTTTGATTGGTAAGGCACTAAGTAAGTATTTTAATTTAGGTAGAATTGTCATTTTTATTATATTAGCTCGGCCTACACATGAGCAAGTGATATTTGTCCAGTTAATTTTTTTGTTTGTGTGAGAAGTGTTTTATAGTTGTTTTCATAAAGTTTCTGATTCTGCCTTGGCCGGTGAACTCCCAAGAATTTTATATTGTCTGAAGTTACTTTAAATGGGATTTCTCTTTCTAGCTCTTGCTGCTGTATATTTCTAGTAGTATATAGAGCTGTTGAGCATTTATGTGAATTTATTTTGTATCTTCCAACTTTGCTAAAGTTGTTAATTGTTTCCAGTAATTTTTAGAGTTTTTTTTTTTTAGGATTCTCTAGGTATACCATCATGTCATCTGCAAAGAGTGAGAGTTTTGTCTCTTTCTTCCCAATTCTAATTCCTTCAATTTCTTTTTCTCTTACTGATGAAGCTAACATTTCTAATACAACAGTGAATAGTAGTGATGATAATGGGCAAACTTGTTTCACCCCTGATCTTATTGGGAGTGTCTCTAGTATATACACATTGCATATAATGCTTGTTGATAGTTTCAGATAGATACTGCTTATCATTCTAAGGAAAAATCCATTTATTCCTACATTCTCTAACACTTTTAGGAGGAATGGGTGCTGTATTTTGTTTCAGCATCTATTGAAACAATCACATGATTTCTATTATGTTTGTTATTGGTATAATTAGCTATACTAACAGTTTTCCTGATATTGAATCAACCTGCATTCAGGAGATAAATCCAGCTTGGTTAGAGTATTTTATCTCTAGTGATAACTTGCTGTAGTTGGTTTGCTAAGATTTTATTTAAGAGTTTTGCATGGGGCTAAGATGGCGGAGAGAAGACAGGCACAGTTATAAAGTCTCCTGATCTTTCCCCATCTATGATATGAAACAAAACTCTTAACAGAAATCTGACCCACAAAACCCAGAAAGGAAAGCCAGGAGAAAGAACACCTACCTCAGGATTTGTCTTCTGCAGCTTTGGGTGAGTTCAGGCGGGCAAGTCTGAGCACAGAGGGCAGATCAGCCCTGGATCAGCAAGATTAGCAGCTGAATTGGAGCCAGGATGTCTGAGGGCCTAAGAGATGGTCCTGCTGGATCAGCAGTGGGGCTAGATGGGGGGCAGGGCTTGAGTCAACTAGGGAGCAAATGCATGCTGAACCTCAGGAGGTTGCCGACAGGGCTGGGGGGAGAGTTTCAGTGCAGGAGAGCTGTGGACACCATCCCTGGGCTCCTCAGGTATGAGGAACTGAGTCCACACCTCTATTGCAGCTGAGGCCCCTTCCCAGAACAAACAATTGCAGACTACTTCTGCCTCGGGCACAGGTGTGTGAGCATAAGAACTAGCCCAGTTAACAATAGGAAGAAGTATGACTTCACCCCAGGGTAAAGCCCACCATTGAATGAAGGCAAAAGAATTAAATAGCTCCAACACCTCCCTTCAAGCTAAGGGAGAAGGCCTCAATCAATGTCCCAGACACACAAGAGAGCCACCACCACCTCCTACTGGCCAGCCAGAGAAATTGCACTCAGTAAGTAAAGCCTCTTGCAATCCCAAAACCAAACCCCTGTGAACCAGTCCCTCCCCAACTCAAGGTCTTAGCAAAATGAAGAAGGGTCAGCAGAAAGGTGGATCCATAGAAAAATTCTTGGAAGGAAAAGACCCTAACTCAGAGAGACCTAGAGCCTCTGAGGAGAATATGATTTGGTCTCCAGCACAGAAAGACTTCCTTGAAGAAATAAGGAAAGAATTTAAAAATCATTTGGAAAATTTGGCAAAAGAAACCCAAGAGAAGATTAATACCTTGCAACAAGAGAACAAATCCTTAGAAAATACAATTGGACAAATACAAAATGAGAATAAATCTCTCAGATCCTCAATTGAGCAAATGCAAAAAAGAAAATAATTCTCTCAAAACCTCAATTGGTCAAATGGAAAGCTTTTCAAAAGTAGAATTGACCAATTGGAAAAGGAATTGTAAAAGGTTAATGAAGAAAACTTTTCCCTAAAAAGAAAAGAATGGAGTTTGCAGAAACTAATGACTTCATGAGACAGCAAGAGCTTGTCAAACAAAATCAAAAACTAGAAAAAATAGAAGAAAATGTAAAATACCTCATCAGCAAAACCACTGACCTCGAGAATAGGTCAAGAATGGGCAACCTGAAAATTACTGGACTTCCTGAAAACATTGAAGGGAAAAAAAAGCCTAGACTTAATATTACAGGATCTAGTGATGGAAAATTGCCCTGATATCATGGAACCAGAGGGCAAAGTATTTATTGAAAGAATACATCGATCCCCTCCAGAAAAAGGTCCTAAAATGAAAACACCAAGGAATGTTGTGGCCAAATTCCAGGACTATCATATAAAACAGAAAACCCTACAAGCAGCCAGAAAGAAACAATTTAAATACCAAGGAGCCACAATAAATATTACACAGGACTAACTGCATCAACATTAAGGGATCGAAGGGCCTGGAACGAGATATTTAGAAGAGCAAGGGAGCTTGGAATGCAGCCAAGAATCCACTTTCCTGCAAAGCTGAACCTTCTCTTCCATGGGAAAAACATGGACATTTAATGAAATGGAAGAATTTGAAAAATTCCTGATGAAAAGAGCAGAGCTAAATAAATATCAAACAGGAGGTTCAGGAGACACACATGAAAAAAAGTGAAAAAAAAAGGGGGGGTGGTGGTAAAATAAAAGAAAAAAACCTGCTATCCAACAAGTTGAAATCAGCTATATCCCAGCATGGGGGAAAAGATTCTCATAAATCTTGAAAATTGTAACTCTAACAGAGAGAATATACCTAGCCAGAAGTGATGGACATTCATGACCTATCCATGAGGCTGCTATCTAATGGGATGTAACTGGCTTTAAGCCCACTTGGGAAAAAGACCCTAATATCTCTCAAGAATTTTAACTCTATTAAATAGAATGTACTTAGCTAGAAGTGATGGATACTCAGAATTTTCTATGACTCAGATAGAATGATTTTTAAAAACACTGCCTCCTTAAAAAGGGGGACAGGAAGGAGACAGGAGGAGTGAGGGGATTGAATGGGGTAAATCTCATTACATTAAGAGGTACAAAATACCTATGGTAACAGAGGGGAAAAAGGGAGGAAATGAGAAACACCTGAATCTTCTTCTCATCCGACTTGGCATAAAGTCAATTTACACATACTTAGACTTTTAGAAAGGTGGTAAACATGAAAGATTTATTTACTTGTAAGTAGAAAGTCCTCTAGGATTCTGTTTACATGGACAAATGGATTCAAATTTCTACTAATTAAACCATTTCAAGATGGAAATAAATTATTAGATATTTTTAGAGTTTTATAGGGCAATTTGTTAATTTTAAAATGCCAGATTTTCTTTGTAATCCTATGTATACACTATGGGGAAAAGGGCAATATTTATCATGCAGAATGTCTCTTAGTCTTTTATTATTGTCTACATGTGAAAGAATACTACCAGAGAGCAAGTGATTCTGCTGTGTTATTGCTATAAGACCAAAGAATAGGAGAATTTGCTAAAAATAAAATAAATAAACAAATAAATAAATAAGTAAATAAAATTAAAAAAAAGTGTTTTGCATCTATATTCATTAGGGAGATAGGTCTATAATCTTCTTTTTCTGTTTTGACTCTTCCTAGTTTAGGTAGTTGATAAACTTCTTAAGAATTCTTCCCATGTGTAAACAGTTTATTTTCATTGAGTCTCCTCTGATTTCTTTCATGGTTTCCTTTTCATTCATCTTGAATATTGACTATTAACTTTGAATGTCAAATATTCTATTCATTTTTTCTCTTTACATCAGGCATACTTGAAAATTCTCTATTTCATTAAATATCTATTTTTCTCCATGAAGGATTATATTCAGTTTTGCTGGGCAAGTTATCCTTGATCACAAGTGTAGCTACTTTGATTTTGGGAATATCATAGTTCATACCCTCTGTTGCTTAAATGTTCTAGCTGGTAAATCTTGTTAATCCTGACTATTGCTCAGAATGATTTCTTTCTGGTTGCTTTTAATGTTTTCTCTCTTTGAACTAATTGCTCTGGAGCTTAACTATAATTGTTCACTGGAAATTTTTGGGGTGGGGATCTCTTTTAGGTGACTGGGTTGCTCTTTTCCCTCTTTTATTAAACTATTATTTAACTATTAACTAGTATTTTAATAATTTAATAGCTTTTTAAAATTTCCTTTTCCAATTTTTCCTTTACCATGCTTTTATAGATATTTTCATCCATTTATTTTTTTATTTTGATACTTTATGACTTTTCTGACACAGCGATCTTCTCTGTGTGTAGATCTTCATCTTCACTATGGTACATTTTTATGATTCTGTTCTATTTATTGCTTGTCTATTTTTTCCAGTCTATTTCTTGTTGATGAACTTAATATTAAAATTTGACTCTGCTTACTTGGGTGGAAGGTGGGGGACTGTACTCAACAGCAAACTTTTTTTTTAAAAGAAAGATTTTATTTATACTGAGTTTTACAATTTTTCCCAGATTCTTTCTTCCCTCCTCCCACCCCATCCCCACAGAAGGCAGTCTGTTCATCTTTACATTGTTTTCATGGTATACATTGATCAAAGTTGAATGTGAGAGAAATCACATACTTAAGGAAGAAAAATAAAGTATAAGAGATAGCAAAATTATGTAATAATATAATGGATTTTCCCGCTAAATTGAAGTAATAGACTCTGGACTTTGTTCAAACTCCACAATTCTTTCTCTGGATACAGATGATATTCTCCATCACAGATAGCCCCAAATTGTCCCTGATTGTAGCACTGATGAGATGAGCAAGTCCATCAAGGTTGATCATCACCCCCATGTTGCTGTTAGGGTGTACAATGTTTTTCTGGTTCTGCTCATCTCGCTCTGTGTCAGTTCATGCAAATCCTTCCATGCGTCCCTGAATTGCCATCCCTTCTGGTTTCTAAGAGAACAATAACATTCCATGACATACATATACCACAGTTTGTTAAGTTATTCCCAAATTGAAGGATATTTACTTATTTGCCAATTATTTGCCACCACAAACAAGGGCTGCTCTGAATATTTTTGTAGAAGTGATGTTTTTATCCTTTTTCATAATTTCTTCAGGGTATAGATCCAGGAGTGGTATTGCTACATGAAAGAGTATATACATTGCCGTTGCCCTTTGGGAATAATTCCTAATTGCTCTCCAGAAATTTTGGATGGGTTCACAACTCCACCAAGTATCCCAGATTTCCCGCATCCCTTCCAACATTGACCATTGTCCTTTCTTGTCATATTGGCCAGTCTGAGATGCTTTAATTTACATTTCTCTAATAAGTTGAGATTAAGAGCAATTTTTCATATGACTATGAACTGCTTTGCTTTCCTAATCTGTAAATTGCCTTTGTATATTCTTTAACCATTTTTCCAATTGAGGAATGGCATTTTTGTTTTGAAAATTTAACTCAGTTCTCTGTATATGTTAGAAATGGGAACTTTGTCAGAAGTATGAGTTCTAAAAATTGTTTCCCAATTTACTACATTTCTTTTGATCTTAGTTACAGTGGTTTTACTGTACAAAAGTTTTTAATTTAATGTAATCGAAATTATCTAGTTTGTTTTTAATGATGTTCTCCATCTTTTCCTTGATCATAAACTAATTCCCTTTCCATAGATCTGACAGGTATACTACTCCTTGATCTTATAGACTGTTTATAATATTGCTTTTTATGCCTAAATGCTGCACCCTTTGTGATCTTATCTTGGATAGGGGGTGAAATGTTGGTATAATCCAAGTTTCTACCATACCTTTAATTTTCCCAACAATTTTTGTCAAAGAGAGAGATTTTATCCCAGAAGCTGGACTCTTTGGGTTTATCAAATGGCAGATTACTGTAATCATTTCCTGCCATTGCATCTAATCTATTCCACAGATCTATCACTCAATTTTTTAGGCAATACCAGACAGTTTTGATGACTTTATAACAAAATTTTGGAACTGGTAAAGCTTTTGTACTTTTTTGGTACTTTTTAACAATTGAATCTCTGGAAATTCTTGACTTTTTATTACCCAAATGAATTTCCTTATAATTCTTTTCCAACTCATTAAAGTAACTTTATGAAATTTTGATTGGTAGGGTAGTCAACACATAGTTTAGTTTTGGTAGAATTGTCATTTTTATTATGTTAGCTTGACCTAACCATGAGGAGTTTTGTCCAGTTATTTAAATCTGATTTTATTTGTGTGAGAAGTGTTTTGTAATTGTTTTCTAGAAATGTTTCTGAGCCTGCCTTGGCAGGTAAACTCCTAGGTATTTTATATTGTCTGAGGTTACTTTGAATGAGATTTCACTTTCTAGCTCTCTCTGCTATATCTTGCTAGTCATAAATAGAAATGTTGAGGATTTATAAGGGTTTATTTTATATCCTACTACTTTGCTAAAGTTGCTAATTACTTCTAGTAGGTTTTTGGATGATTTTTTTAGATTCTCTAGGTATACCATCATGTTATCTGCAAAGAGTGAGAGTTTTGTTTCTTCCCTCCCCATTCTAATTCCTTCAATTTCTTTTTCTTCTTTTATTGCTTAAGCTAACATTTCTAATACAATATTGAATAGCAGTGGTGATAATGGCCATTCTAGTTCCATCCCTGGTCTTATTGGGAAAGTTTCTAGCCCATTTCCTTGCATGTAATGCTTTTTGGTGGTTTCAGATAGATACTGCTTATTATTCTAAGGATCAATCCATTGATTCCTACACTCTCTAGTGTTTGCAGTTGGAATGGGTGCTGTATTTTGTCAAAAGCTTTTATAGCATCTATTGATATAATCATATGATTTCTGATAGCTTTATTATTGATATAATTAAATATACTGACAGTTTTACTAATATTGAACCAACCTTGCATTTCTGGGATAAATCCTACTAGATCATAATGTATTATCCTAGTGATAACTTGTAATCATTTTCCTAAGATTTTATTTAAGATTTTTTGCATCTAGGGTGGCTTGGTGGCATAGTGGATAAAGCACTGGCCTTGGGGTCAGGAGTACCTGGGTTCAAATCCGGTCTCAGACACTTAATAATTACCTAGCTGTGTGGCCTTGGGCAAGCCACTTAACCACATTTGCCTTGCAAAAAAAAAACCTAAAAAAAGATTTTTGCATCTGTATTCATCAGGGAGATAGGTCTATAATTTTCTTTCTCTGTTTTAATTCTTTCTGGTTTAGGTATCAGCACCATATTGGTGTCATAGAAACAGTTAGTCAGAGTTCTGTCTTCACCCATTTTTCAAAACAATTTATGTAGAATTGGAACCAATTGTTCTTTAAATGTTTGATAGAATTCACTGGTAAATGCACCTGGTCCTGGAGACTTTTTTTTAGGGAGTTCAATAATGACTTGTTAAATTTCTTTTTCTGAAATAGGATAATTTAGGTTTTTAATTTCCTCTTCATTTAATCTGAGGAAATTATATATATTTTTTGTAAATATACATCCATTTCACTTAGATTGTCACATTTATTGACTTAGAATTGGGCCAAATAATTCTGAATTATTACTTTAATTTCCTCCACATTGGTAATGAGTTCAATTTTCCATTTATGATACTAGCAATTTGGTTTTCTTCCTTTTTTTTAAACAAATTGACCAGAGATATATCAAATTTTATTGGTTTTTTTTTCATAAAACCAACTCTTGGTTTGATTTATTAGTTCAATAGTTTTCTTGCTTTCAGTTTTATTTATTTCTCCTTTAATTTTTAGAATTTCTAGTTTGGTATTTAATTGAGGTTTTTTAATTTGTTCTTTCTTTAATCTTTAATTTCATATTTAGTTTATTGATTTCCTTTATCTCTAATTTAGCCATGTAATCATTTAAAGATAAAATGTTTCCCCTGACAGTTACCTTGAGTTTAACCCATAGGTTGTGGTATGTTGCTTCATTATTGTCATAATCCAGAATGAAATAATTCCTTCTGTAATTTGCTGCTTGACCCACTCATTCTTTAAAATGAGGTTATTTAGTTTCCAAATAATCCAGAGGGTTTATATATCCCTGGCCCAGTATTGCATATAATTTTTATTGCATTATGATCTGAGAAAGATGTATTAACTGTTTCTGCCTTTCTGTAATTGATCATTAGATTTTATGACTTAGTACATGGTGAGTTTTGGGGTGAGTGCCATGTTCTACAGGAAAACAAAGTATATTCCTTTCTATATCCTTTCAATTTCCCCCATAAGTCTATCATATCTAGGTTTTCTTATAATCTATTTACCTCCTCAATTTCCTTATTCATTATTTTATGATTTGATTATCTAAATCTGAAAGCTGGACGTTTGTCTCCCACTAGTAGAATTTTTGCTATCTATGTCTTCCTAAAGCTCTTTCAACTTCTCCTCTAAGAATTTGGATGCTATACCATTGGGTACATACATATTTAGCATTGAAATTACATTATCATCTATGGTTCCTTTTAGAAGGATATGATTTCTTTCCTAATCTCTTTTAAGGATATCTATTTTTGTGGCTGCTTTGTCTGAGATAAGGATTGTGACCCCTGCCTTTTTCACTTCAACTGAACCAAAATATATTTTGCTCCAACTCTTTATCTTTTCTATATATGTATATTTCTGCTTCAGATGAGTTTCTGGTAAGCATCATATTGTAGGATTCTGTTTTTTTAATCCTCTCTGCTATTAACTTAATTTTTTAAAAAAATTTAAAATAGTATTTAATTTATTTTCAGTTTTACAATTTTGCCCCAATCTTGCTTCCCTCCCCCACCCCCACAGAAGGCAGCTTGTTAGTCTTTACATCATTTCCATAGTATGCCTTGATCTAAGTTGAATGTGATGAGAGAGAAATCATATCCTTAAAGATAAAACATATAGTATGAAATATAGCAGACTTACATAATAAGACAATTAAAAAAAATTAAATTAAAGGTATGTAGTAAGTCTTTGGTCTTTGTTCAAACTCCACAATTCTTTCTCAGAATAAAGATAGCATTCTCCATTGCAGACATCCCAAAATTGCATCTGATTGATGCCCTGTTGGTATGAGCAAGTCCATTAAGTTTATCACTCCCATGTTGTTGTTAGGATGTACAATGTTCTTCTGGTTCTGCTCATCTCACTAAGCATCAGTTCACTCAAATCCTTCCAGTATTCCCTGAATTCCCATTCCTCCTGGTTTCTAATAGAACAATAGTGTTTCATCACCTACATATACCATAGTTTGTTAAGCCATTCCCCAATTAGTGGGCATTCCCTCAGTTTCCTTTTCTTTCCCACCACAAAGAGAGATACTGTGAACATTTTTGTACAGGTGATGTTTTAAGATTTTTTCTTAATCTCTTCAGGGTACAGACACAGCAGTGGTATTGCTGGATCAAAGGATATGCACATTTTTGTTGTCTTTTGGGTATAATTCCAAATTACTTTCCAGAAAGGTTGGGTGAGTTCATAGATCCACCAACAATATATTAGTGACCAAGATTTCCCACATCCCTTCCAACATTGATCATTTTCCTTTCTGGCCATATTGGCCAGCCTGAGAGGAGTAGAGTGATACCTCAGAGGTGTTTTAATTTGCTTACATTTTAAGTGGGTGTTCTTTATTGCCCTCCAGGTTACCTTCCTTCTATTTGTATTTTCCCCTCTTTTACCTCTATCCATATTCCCCAGTATTTTGTTTCTGAATACTCCCCTATTCAGTGTGTTTGCCTTCCTATATCAACACTCCCTCCCCTTGCTTTCTCCTTTCTCTTTTCCCCCTTCTTCCTTCCCTCCCTTCAGTTAGTTCCCCCTTTTTCTCTACCTCCCCATCCCCTCCACATTTTCCTCTTAATACTTGAAAGGTTAGATAAGTTTCTTAACTTAACTGAGTATGTGTAAGTCAACTTTAAGCCAACTCTGATGAGAGGAAGATTCAGGTGGTTCTCACCTCCTACCTTCTTCCTCTCTATTACAATAGTTCTTTTGTACATCTTAATATAATGAGCTTTACCCCCATTCAATCTCCTCCAGCCTCACATCTCCTTCCTCTCCCCCTTTTTAAGGAGGTATTTCTTTGAAATCATTCTATCTGAGTCACAGGAAAGTCACGAGTGTCCGTCACCCTTGCCTAAGTATATTCTCTCTAATAGATTTACAATTGCATTATGTATGTATTTATATATGCACATGTATTTGCATATATAAGTTTATGCATATAAATATATACATATATAGATGTTTACATGCATATCCATATTAGCATGCACCTATGTACATATTTACATAGTCATAATTTCAAACAAATAAAGTTTGAATGCTATTAGTAGATGGCACTTATATTAAAACTATTTGGTTTGTTCAATATTAGAAAACTACAAAACTAATGACTACCTTGATAGAAATGGAACATAAATAACAAAAAATAAGAATAGAGGCAGATAAGTCTTTGACAATATATGTATTTATGCTTGAAGAACAAAAAAACCTGATTGCTATTAATGGTCTTTTCCTCAGAATTAGTAGTTATTACCTTTATTTTGTTCTGCAGAATCTTTCAACAATGAGTATACTATCAATCCCCAGAGTAAATTAACATACTATTTATGATATTATTTAATATTCATTTAGTTCATATAATAATTGTACTATTTGTGAATTCCCAAAATTCCAAATTTAAATTCACATTATCAAATAATTATAAATATAAAATTTTATTCTTTTTATGTTGTGAAAATTACAAATAAATTATGCAGTTTTTGTTATAAAACAATTGCATATTTCCAAGACAATCAACAAGAATAAAAAATACAGTCCTTTCCAACTTTTTATATGATGAGTATTATCTGTTAGACTTTGAAATTACAAATGAGTATGAAATAATTTAGCATAATAATTATCGATAAACAGGTTTGATTTTTTTATTTGAACAATGATTGTCAATATTTGCTTTAGCAATGTACATTTCTAAAGTCTTGTTATATGTCAATATTTTCCCTATATTTTGATTTAAAATAAGAAAACACAAATAAATGGTGGAAAATGGGAAGAGATTTTACAAACTGTCTTTCTAAGTAATACAAATTCATTAAAAATAACTATATACTCAATCAATGAAAATGAATATCAATTTGCGTTATAAAATATTTACTTTTCTACCAGTTAATGATGAGAACTATATTAAATTAAATATGTGATTGACTATATTAATTTTAACAGTGTATTTAACTTTCAAAGGGTAGAATGTATATAGATATAATCTTTTTTCTTCTGCCACTGGCACAACAACTACACTCTCACTGAATGACTAACCAATGTTGCCAATGAATTCATTTGTAAATAACCTTACCTATATACTTTTTAGCTTATATTACTTTTATTATAGAAACTTAATCCTAATACATAAACCCTAATGCCAAAGGACAAAAACAATGAAACTATAGTCTAATGTTATTTATTCAAAAAATTTAAGTAAAATAACATCAAACAAACTATACGAGTTGATCCAAGAAAACATCAATTATCAACAAGTTAGATTCATGATACAATTACCAGAATGGATCAATATCAGGAAAATAGTCAACATATTTAACCATGTAAGAAACAAAATACCCCAAAAGAGAAAATCATCTCAAAATATGGGGGAAAAGATTTTAGTAAAATACAACATTCATTAATTTAAGGAAAAAGTAAAAGATCTTCCATATCACATAGAAGCATAGGCAGATCCCTATTTTTATGGTCATAGAAATTATCAAAACATCATATGCATTATAGATATATTTTTTCTCTAAAAATATGTCATTAGCCAAAGGATGTTAACTGTATCTAGTCTTATTTTTTTAAACTCTTACAACAACAGTATAAGAAAAAGTTATTTATATCTATATCTATATATGTTTTTAAGATGAATAAATCTAGAAAATCCACTGGTACAATAACTTCAATAATGTTACAATCTAAAAAAACCATTAAAAATCAACAGCATTACCACATAAAATAAGAAAATCCTCCTGGCATTATTAGAAAGAGAAATATCATTCCAAATAGTAACATAATTCAAAGGATATCTGGGGATGAATCTACCAAAGTACACATAAGATTTGTATTGTTGCAAATATAAAGTGCTCCTTAAAGAAATAAAGAACAATTTAAATACTTGGAGCAATATTCAGTTGTCATATCTGGTAGTGCAATGTAATGAAAAATGACAATTATAGCTAAGTTAATTTATAATTTTAGTACTCTACCAATCAAATTGTCAAAGGAATATATTATAGAACTCAATAAAATAATAACAAAATTCATTTAGAAAAATAAAAGCTCTAGTATATAAAGGGAATTGCAAAAAGACACAGAAATGAACGGGAATTAATGTAGCTTTTGGACTTCAAACTATATTATAAAGCAACAATTATAATAAGTGTATCCATTAATCAAAAAAGGGAGAGGTAAATCAATGGAACAGAATGGAAAAGGGAGAATTGATAAAAAAAAATTATGGAACTGAGTAATTCTGTGTTTGATAAAGTGGAAAACATAATTCCCTAGGAAAACACTCTCTTACTGATTTGCAGAAAACTGGAAAGCACCTATAATTCATGCTAAATGTATGTGAATCTTAATATTTAACTTTGTGTTACAAAAAAGAGAAGAAAATAGATCATGTGTCTTTCACAACTAATGGATAGAAGTCATATTCTTAACTAAACAAGGATTAGAAGCAATTTCATAAGATAAAAAGGTAACTTTCATTATTTGAACATGAAAAAATTCTGTACAAAGAAAAATAACATATCAAAATGTTCTTGATCCTCACTGCAATTAAATATTTTAGAAATGTTTTATATAAAAAAGATTAAAATAAAAAAGAAATTAAGGTCATAAGGACAGGCAAAGGAGAAACAAAACTTTTTGCATATGATCTGCATATAATTTGCATACAATCTATAAGGTTTATATAGAGAACTAAATAGATTCAACTGAGAGAAAAAAGAAACAATCATTTTAGTAAAATAGTAAGATAAAGCAAATTTATCATAAACAATCTTTTCTGTATATTATGCAAAACAGCATAAAGAAAAGAAATTCTATTTAAATATCAATTGAATGTTTAAAATGTTTAAAACATTTGAGAGTTCTCACAAATCACTTAAAGGAATTATTAGAATACAATTACCAACACTTGTAGTCGAAACAAATTTTAAATGTCTTTATACATCTTTCACTATCCATCTTTCACTAGTAATCAGAGTACTGGTAATTGATTCAGGGGAGAAAATGCCAGGTCTGTAATCTGGAAGATTCATCATTTGTATTCAAATCTTTCCTCAATATTTACTAACTGTATGATCCTGAACAAGTCATTTAATTGCCTGTCTCAGTTTCCTCATCTGTCAAATGAGCTAGAAGGCAACTGCAACCCATTCTAGTAACTTTCCCCAGAAAACCTCAATAGAGTCATGAAGATTGAAACATGAGATTTTCTTTAAAAGTCCACGAAATGAATACATAGAGAGTCCAAGGGAAAGAAGACTCAGGCTTAGAGAGCATGTGATAGTGATAACAGGAAACTTCTGATTGCTGGAAATTCATTTTATTTCTTTTTCTGGGGATACCTCTGGGATATCACTGGGAAATGGAAATCCAAAATTCTCTCAACCCTTTGAAACTAAGGAAGTTCTATTTTGTCCAGAAAAGGGGGTAAAAACTTTGCCAAGAACTTCACAACATCCTCTCTATGCCCAAGCCTAGGCATTTTCTGTCTCCAGAAATTTACCTAGAATGTTACACACTCCAGTTTCTGGATTTCACTTAACTTGATCCTCTTAAACAGAAACTGGAGATAAAGATGACAGGCAATTGCACAGACTTTTAAAATTTCATTTCACCAAAGTGCCTTTAAAAACTTTTTATAATTAATCTAAGCCCTATTATTGGATATCTTCTTACTTAATTTAAATGGTGTGAGATTAATCAAGCAACTTTACCCTTACATACTCTTTAAACAAATAAAGGAAGATAAATCACTGGAGAAAAATTAATTCATCATTCTTCAGTCATTCTAATATGAAAAGACTACATAAATTACAAATACTATATAAATTAGTCTTATGCCAATCAACCTACCAAAGAAATGCATTATAGAAAAAAAACAGAATAATTATTAAAATTTTTTGAAGAGAAAAAGGAAGAAGGTCTGAGGAAATGATGAAAAAATGCTAAAGGAACCTAGCAGTGCCATAACTTAGGTTATATAATACAAATGTAAATATAAAACAATGTTCATAAAATTTTTGGTATTGATTTCTTCAAGAGATTGCTTGTTTAACCTACTTGGTAGAGGTTTGAATTGGAACTTTTTCTTAGTGGAATAGTGCAATTACCTAAGATTAAGGAACAATTGCTTAGAATGGCATAGTGGTTAATAAATTCATGGAAACTAACTAGTGAGGCTTTAATCTGATGAACAAACTGCTGGGGAAAATTCAAAAGTATTCTGGGAGAAACTAAACTTGAACAAACAATTTAAATTCAACAAAAAGCTTCAAATTAAAAAAATATGATGTAAAATTATTTTATAAAGAAATTAGAGAAATATTCATACCTAAAGTTAGTGTCTGAACCAAATACAGGATAAAATGAATTATAGGAGATAACAATGAATAATTTTGATCACTTGAAATTTTAAAAAGTTATCATAAATAAGATTTATTTATTTAGCATTAGAAGATAAATGGTCAACCTGGGAGTGGATAGAAATGTTTGTAGCAAATTTATCTTATATAGTTCAGGTACCCCCAATCTAATTCTCAAATGGTATGTCCTCAAAGGATATGACTGATTCTCACAAAGGAACTGCAAGCTATCAGTGCTCATATAAAATGTTCCAAATTACTACTGACAAGTTAAATGTAAATTCAAACATTTTCAGATTCTATCTCATGGTCAAAAAATTGCTGGGAGTTTTAGTTAATTACTTGTTCAGCAGTATGTAGAAATTAAGACACATGTATGTCACAGCATCTTGGGCTGAATTTTGTGAAGTATGTTTTCAACAAATAGCCAAGTGATAGTCACTCTATTCCTTCTTAATCAGACTCTCAAATAACATATTCAGTTCCAGACATCTCTGTTTAAGAAGGATATTAAAAAATCTGAAAGTGTCTAGCAATAAGCAGTTAGGATGGAGGGCCTTGAATCCATCATATAAGAGGAAAAATGAAGAAATTAAAAATATGATTGAAAGACTATGTGGAAAACAATAGTTATTTTCATGGATTTGAACACTTGCCAAATAGAAAGAACATTATATTTATGATCCTATATTCCAAATGGCAGAACTGGAAATAATAAATAGAAATCCATAAGGGATAAATTTACCCTTAAATGTTAGGAAATATTTCTTAAATTGCTGCTGGCCAGTCTTTTTCTTTGTAAGCCCATTTTGGGTTTTCTTGGCAAAGATACATGAGTGGTTTGTCATTTCCTTTTCCAGTTCATTTTACAAATGAGGAAACTGAGACAAATAGGGTTAAGAGACTTGTCCAGTGCCACATAGCTAATAAGCATCTGAGGTCACATTTAAACTCAGTTTTTCCAGACTCCTAACCCAACAACTATCTATTATGTCACTTAATTATTAAAATTAGATCTGTCCAAAAGTAAAATGAATTGTTTTGGGTAATTTTGGGGCTCCCTCAATATAGGTCTTAAACAGTCTGAAGATGGCTTTTCAGGCATGTTGTCATGAGAAGGGGGTTCCTCTAACAGTTTGATTTAGTCTCTCTAATTGTTGATTTCCCTTAAGACTAATAATAATATGATTCTTAAGTTTCATACTCATTTTATATTATTCATATATATATATATTCATATATATATATATATGTATATGATAGTTGACTCAGTTTCTTCCTAAAAGTGCACCTAGTAATTATGCTTATTTTATATCTGATAAATTATTAGAGTCCTAACTTGAATATTTATAACCAATCTGGTTTGACTTTAGGATGAATAATTTCAAATCTCTCTCTCTCTCTCTCTCTCTCTCTCTCTCTCTCTCTCTCACACACACACACACACACACACACACACACACACACACACACACACACGCACACACATATTCATAGAATTTTAGCCGGAAGGTAGCTCAACATTTATCTTATAAAAAACCCTTTCCTCCAAACATTCAGCCAGTTTCAAGGTCAACTAAATATTTTAGCATCTACTCTTTATGATTTCCTTCTTTTCTAATATAGACTCACAAATTTATAGAAATTCAATAACTCCATAGTGAAAAGATTTTATATATTTTTCTTATTTTATAAAAATCTAGATAACATTATCCAAAGAAAAAATAAGATTAGTCTGATATGATCCATTTTCACTTCTTTTTAGATATCATTCTTTTAAATTTTCTAGAACTCAACCCTTCTTGTGATATGGAAACTTTTGTAGTTTTACTCTTCTTTTCAGAAAAACTGTTTCTTAATTTACATAATAAAATGCATATAATTAACAAAGCCATCAATTATTTAATAATATTGTGTTTTGAAGACAATAACCTTTTTTTAAAAAATATAAACTCACAGAGCCCATGTTAAGAAAAAAATTCTTTTAGAATTTTGTCGTATTAAAATCAAGTTCAGTTACCTAAACTTTGCAGAATCTATTCTCTTTTCTTTTTTGTTGAATAAGAGGACAGCATATGCCTTCAGACTTTTAAATTACTGAGTTTGCAGTGTCTCAGCAATCACATTTGTCAGTTCTTTCAGTACCCAAGGATATACTTTATCCAGTCCAGATGACTAAACTTCATCAAGCATTCTCTCTTAACTGTCTCTCTATTGATATTGGTATCAACTTCTCATTAGACATTTCTGTTTTGTCCTTTCCACTCTAGAAGTCATTCTCTTTGTTTGAGGAAACAAAACAAAGTACAAATTTCACTTCTGTATGTTATCGGTTATCATTAGCACACATTCCCTTTCAAATGTTTCTATCTTTTAAGCCTCTTCTTTCCTCTATTATAGCTAAAACAAAACAATACAAATTAACATTTTTTCTTTCTTTTTTAATCTTCCCTTCCTTTGCCAGTGTCAGCTACTTCTGAGCTTTAGCACGTAAGACATTACTCCTAAAGTCATGGAATATACTTTTGTATTCATTCTCTGATGCCTGTTTTTGTTTCCATACACTGATTTAAGTATATATTCATGCATATGCACATGCACACATGTGTTTACATATATTTATATACATGTTGTGTGTTTGTATTTAACATACAAATATGTATAAGCGTGTTTATGGATGTTTGTTAATATTTCCATGTTTGTCTCCATGCATAAGCACTTTTAATCTAAGGTGTTTTATAAATTTTTGTGTATCAAAACTTGTAACTTCTGTGATTCGCTTTGATCACAATTGCTTTTGCAATATGAAAAGCCTAAATTTTTACTTCCCTGTTTTCCCTATTTTATTAAAAATTTTCTTATTTGTATGTCTGTGATTGATCTTCTAAAAAGTTTTTTAAAAATATTTTGTTTTTCCAATTTCATGCAAAGCAGTTTTTACCAACTTTCTTTTCAAGGTTTTGAGTTTTACATTTTTTCTCCATCCCTTCCTTCTCTCCCTCCCTCCCCCTGACAACAACCCAATCTAATATAGGCTCTACATAAGCTTAACATAAATCCATATTATTCATGTAGTAAAAGAAGAATCAAATGCAAATGGAAGAAAAAATCAGAAAGAAAAAAATGATATAATACACAAGACAATTTTTAAAACTTGAAGATCGTAAATTTGGGTCTGCATTAAAACTCAGCAATTCCCTCTCTGGATATAGTTGATATTTTCCATCACACATGTTTTAGAATTGTATTTGATTATTGTACTGTAAAAATGAAAAAAATCTATCATAGTTGATCATCACCTAGTGTTGTTGATAGTGTGTATAATGTTCTTCTGGTTCTGTACATTTCACTCAACATCAGTCCATTTAAGTCTTTCAAGGTTTGTCTGAAGTCCCATTCTTCATGATTTCTTGTAAAAAATAATGTTCTTCACATTCATATATCACAATTTGTTCAGTCATTTCCCAATTGATAGACATACCCTCAATTTCCATTTTTGATACCACAAAAAGAGAAGCTATGAATATTTTTGGACATGTGAGTTTTTTACACTTCTTTTGTGATCTCCTTGGGATATAGACCTAGTAGTGATATACAGACAAAAATTTTAGTACCTGAGGAAAAAAAATCAAAAGGAACCAATACTGCAAATCTATACAACTCATCAACCAAACAACCAATGTTATCTTCTAGAACCCTAGTTTCTCTTCTTTGCTCTTTTTTTTTACACCAGAGCATTGTGTGCAATATGAATAGTACACTTACTAGTATTACTGACCCAAAGTGTCTTTACCCTTGAACAATAATAATACCTCACATTTGGATAGGCATTAGCTTACAGAATCTGCTTTAAGCTCCTCATCTCATTGGAGATCCTCTAAAATTATGTGCACCTATTATTGTCCTAATTTTAGGGAGATATAATTAAAAGTAAAAAAAGGTTGTAACTTGTCCATGGCTATGTGGCAGGTAATTTAGAGGTTGAATTTGAACTCTGAATTCTGTACTATCTATAATTATTCTATGTTTTTTCCCTCCAGTGAACAAGTTGTTGAGCATGACAGAATCAGGCTCTTAAAAATTATGAAACAGCATGAAAACAAAATATCATGAAAACTTTAAATTTCCAAACCATAAAAAAGTTAAATTAAATCTCTGTATCTTGTTGTTTTATGTATATAATTAAAAAACTCAATATCCTTCATTTTTTTCTATATTACTCTTGTAATTATTTTTTAAATTAAAATAGAAATAAGAGATTGATTAAATCTTCTTAGGCAGCATAAAAAATTTATTAACATTCAGCAATAATTAGATCACATTAGAAAAAAAAATCATACTGAAAAAGAACCAGCAAATTTTGAGGCAAATAGATTTTGAAAACATTGTCTTAAATTTCTTTTTCTTTTCCATTTTCATTTGTAATTAATACAAGTATTTCTATAACATAGTATGGTAAAAAAAGATGATTACACATGTAAGTTCAAATCTTATATTTACAATTTATTATTCCTTTTAGATATATAATTCCCTTTAGATATATAATCTTTTTTTCTCTTTTTTTTCCTCTCTCCCACCATTCTAGAGATGGCCACACTTATAGATACACAGATATACATTCATACATATATATATATATATATATATATGTATATATATATATATATAAAAGCATTTTATATGGACTTCTATTTATCAGTACTTTCTAGGTTTATAGATCTTATGCTTTGAAGTTAATTTGAATATTTATAGAACACTTTGAAGAGCAAGGAGATGATGTGCTCTGAGGGAAAACAAAATAGTCATTTTTTTGTCAAGAGCTTCATATGATAGCAGAATTATCTTTAGCATTTTAAATAAGAAAAGACAGTATACAACATTTCTGAACCAAATAATTTCAAAAGAAAATTCTTCCTCATACATGGCTAATTGTGACGAGATATGCTTACTGCTCTGCATGATATTTAGCACAGTAAAGTAGAGAAAAGTCAGCTTGCTGTTTTCCAGATCACAGTCATGATTTGAAAGCTACCCAAGCAGAATAAAATTAGCTTGGACTTCAAATTTATATGTTTGTGCATTATCAATTTCATCTTTCATATAGGTAATATCTTTTCACCCTGATTTAGCATGTCTCTTTGATTGTTACATCTTTTTTTTTTCTTAGGTAAAGTGTTGGGAGCCAGGGTCTCTAAGCTGTTTGACACAGTCGCAGCAAGAAGACTCAAGGCAGTTGCACTGCCTGATGGAACAACATTTCCTTCATATATATATATATATATATATATATATATATATATATATATATATATATATATATATGGATTCCATGTATACCCATATTTATAGGTCTATTATTGATTGCAAAACTTACTCATCGTAATAGTGGAATGACTATAAAGGAAGGATTTCAGAGAAATTCCTTGACTAAAAGAGATTGTGAACTCTGTCCAAATTTAACAGGACTGCCTCTCCCTGAGACATGCAAAAGGCTTCAACATTATGAAATCTTTGGAAGATACAGCACTGGGAGTTCCAGGGAGATGTCAGAATATATACAGGAAAACCAGATACAAGATGGCTCAGATAGAATTCCAGGGAAATTAACAGTTTTGCCCCCCTTATCATACACAGGAATATATATGATAAAGATGTTATAGGTAACCAATATGTGAACTCTAACAGCCTTAGTTTATTGGCAAAGAACAAAAAGTCATAGAAATTGTAGAGTCTACCAACAAGAGCTAAAAGGAAAATTAGTTATTAAAGGAGTCAATGGACAGGTGGACAAACATAACTACCCTCACTATAGGTTGTCAAGGGAGCATATCGAAAAACATTACATATGCGGTACAAAAACATAGAAGCATTCCATTAAACAAATTATATAGAAGATTATTATAAGGAAAGTTATGTTTAATCAATAACTTTACTATGCAGCAACAAACTAGGCAACAGTCAGGTTGAGGTCATCACGGTCTGAGCAGGGACAAGAAAATTAACTACATGATTGATAATCACACTTGTAACCACTAGATGATCAAACTTGTAACCATATGAACTATATGAATAATGATGAAAATTGTATACTTTTGTAACCAAGGAAATGATTTTAGTTTGTTTGTTTCATATGATTTTGAGACTATAAAAATAAATCTAAGCAGCTGACAGTCAGTCAACCTGCTCCTGCCTTTACCCACTTGTTGACTCAACTCATTTCGCCAACTCTATCCCTCCTGTCAGGTTCCAAGGACTCTGCAGAGGCTGGACCCCCGCACTAAAGTTGTTCAGATATTTTTCAAATAGTATCAAAGAACATTATAAAAACTTCTTTAGAAAAGATTTCCATTTAAGATGTGTCTGACTTGAGTTCTATCCAAAGAGATTAATTATGTCCCAAGAAAAATTCCAAAAAATAAACTGAAGATCTTGTCTTTTTCATTAAGGATTACTTCACCATTCATATTTAGCATATCAAATGAGGAAATGAGAGAAAATTTAAAAATCACAAATAAAGCACAAGCATTTTCCAGAAGAAAAGTATGAGCAACAACTCAAAAGAAAAGTAAATAAAACTTGGGCATGTAAAGAAACTCTTTGGTCTTGGGTGAGTTTTATGCCTTATGAATGGAAGATCCTTTTGTTCGAAAATCTGAAAAATATACCAAAGATGGGAAGAAAATTGAAAGGGCATACAGGCAAAATTTTTATTACTCTTTACAGAATGCAGAAAGGTAGATTCAATATAGTACACAAAACAATAAATATAATATCTCTTAGTATGGTTGTTCTTAACTTGATACTTAAGATTTCAGTGAAGGCAAAGTTATGAATTTTTTTTAAAAGGTACTAATATTTCCAGATAATTGGTTTCCATTTTTATAGCATGTAATTTAACTTATGTATTTTAAAACATTATTCTGAAAAAGGGTCCACAGACTTTACAGACAGTCAAATGGGTCCACGACATTCACACAAAAAGTCTAAAAAGGGATACTTTAGAGATTTGTAGACAGCTAACCACTTACATTCATGGCTTTGTAACTCTTTAAGGAAAGGAATTTTGATACATTGAATCATGTGAGTACAATAATGTGTGTGTATATTGGTCATCTGTTCTTTCTTATTTTTTGTGATTCTTGTCCATATTATTTCATAATTTTTATATAGATTTTATATGTATGTGTGTGTGTGTGTATATATATATATATATATAATATGTATGTATATATCTGAAGCTAACATAGCTAACAGTGTATCACTTGAAATTTTTATCTCTATTTACCTAACTAATGACATTTCCTAGTCATATATATTTTGATGCTGCATTTTATAGCACATCTTCAAAAACTGATAATGGATTAATGAAACTGAATTTGTAATACCTATTACCATGGATAGTTTATTCATCTAATTTCAGAATCACAAGAGTAGACATCTAGTTGAATTCCTCTATAAATCATGGACTGTAAAAGTGATCATTAGCCTTTAATTAAATACTATTGGTAAAGGGAATTCATCAACTTAAATATACTCTTGAATTGTTATAAGTTTTAGGAAGGTTTTTTCCCCCTCTTTATGTCAAAACTAAATTCAGCTCTTGGCACTTTTAACTCAGCTGCTGAAGGTGACAGAGAACAAGTTTATCTGATTTTCCACATGAAAGCCCTTTAGATATTTGAAAATATTTACTCCCTAACATGACTTGAAAGTCATGTGCTCCTTAAATCTTCTCTAGAGTAAATATACTGTATTTTTTCAACTAGTCTTCATAAAGAAAGAATTTAATTCATCTCTTTTGTCTTTCTTTGAGCATTCTCAGTCTGAGTCAAATCTTTTCTAAACTGTGTCCCTCAGAACATAACACAATGCTTTAGACATATAGTGCTGTACCATGATTTAATAAAGACCATGAAATTCCTCATTTTGTATGTTATTTAATTTTATGCCATATAAATCTAAATTGGAATTTTTGTTTTTTTGAAATATATTGAGCTGATAATCCATTAAAAGGTAGATAATTTGTCTCATAGAAGCATAAGAATTTTTCCCACCTAGGTATTTAAGCATTTTAATACAGCATATCTTTTTTCCTTTTTTTTCCTAAAATTTTTTATTGAAATCAATGGGGTTAAGTGATTTGCCCAAGGTCACATATCTAGGCAATTATTATATGTCTGAGGACAGATTTGAACTTAGTTTCTACTGACTCCAGAGCTGGCATTTTATCCATTGAACTATTTACCTGCCCCAGCATATCTTTCCTAAAATTTTTGACAATTCATTAAGAAGTTCTTCTCAAGCAATTATTACAATTCTTTCAGATATAATTTATCCCTGGTATGATTAAAGTTTACAAGACTTGTTCATATTATTATATTTTTGTAAAACTACATATATATATATTGTGTACATATATATATATACACACATACATATGTGCACAATTTATTTACAGTATAGATTTGTTGGCATGTAATTGCATATAATAAGTAGTAATTACTGGCTTGCCATTTGGTATAATTTTACTTCCTTTTAAAGTTTTTTGTTAGTTGATTTTTCTGTCTTTTTAAAGACTAACAATCTAATAAATTTTTAAAATAAAAACTATGTCAATCATTCAACTTATTTTCTTTCAATTCATTTATCTTACCTTGATTTTCAAAAATTCTATCTTTGTGATAGATTAAATTCACTAATGTAATTTTAGTTGAATATTCAATTAATTTTCTTTTTTCTCTTTTTAAACTAATTTGTTTCCAGAGATAAAAAAATTCACAGTAATATTAGTTGTATCCCATAAATTCCCTTGTATTTTTAAATAATTAAAGCAAAATTTTACAATATCTCAATGAGCCTCAAAGTTGTATTTTTCTTCAAAGTGATTGTTACTATTTATTTTTTCATTGATCAAATCATCATAATATTAATTAGTCTAAATTAATAGCAAATCTTTTTTCACATTAAAATTATTATGTTTAAATTGTACTATACATTATTGATCTTTAAAGCATGTGTTTGATTCTTCAACCTTTTGTGTTTGTTTATTGTGCTCTGGCACATGACTAAATATTCTAAAGATACAATATGAAGCATAAAACAAATAGTTATGTTCATTAATATTCATATTAAATGATGAATCAATTCTATACTACTAGTGATTTTTTTAAACTGACTGTTCATACCCAGAATTTCTTTCTTATTTATCTTTCTATTGTATTTCTCTAAATCTGAAAGACATATATTGAAATCAGCAATAATTATTTTCTTACTGTTTGCATCTTATTGATTTGGCTATTTTTTTTGTTCATTGATCTATTGTTTGATATGCATTCATTTAATACTGATAGCTATGCTATTTATGTGAGATAGATACTGAGTAGTAAACAGAGTTTAGAGATTTGACCAAGAATACAAAAGATCTGTGATCAAACCTCACCTTGACACATATTGTCTGTGTGACTAGTGGCAAATCACTTAAACTCTTATTGCTGTCAGTTCTCAAGATGATATATCACAGAGAAGATGAGCTGAATTGTAGACTCACTTTCTTCATCTGGGTGTTCCTTATATCAATAAATCACAGATCCAGTTTCTATCCTTATCTATAATATCTTTACACAAATTATATATTCTATTCTTTTCTATCTTGAATCAATTTTATTGTTCTCTCTTTTACTTTTGTGGATTTAGGCACGTCAAAGGAATTCTGTTTCAACTCTCCTTTTAACTCCTTAAAAATCTGCATATTTTAAACCTATACCTTATATAAAGAAAATTAAAAACTAAACTGATAGCCTCCTTTATTTTTATGAGAAAATTTCTTGATTCATGTTCATAGTAAATCTTGTGATAATGTACCTCCTTAAAAATGTTATCATCATTTATGTGCACTATATTATTAAGGAATCTTCGAATAATCCATTCATGATGATCAATCTTGATGGACTTGCCCTTCAGTGTAACAATCAGGAACAATTTTGGGCTATCTGCAATGGAGAGTACCATTTGCATCCAGACAAAGAATTGTGGGCTTTGAACAATGACCAAAGACTATTACCTTCAATTTAAGAGGGGAAAAACATAATCTGTAATTTTGCTGTATCTTATACTTTATTTTTCTTCCTTAAGGATGTGATTTCTCTCTCATCACATTCAACTGAGATCAATGTATACCATGAAAAAAATGTAAAGACTAACAGAATTCCTTCTATGGGGGGTTGGGGGAGTGAAGCAAGAATAACACATTCATAGTTTCATCCCTTTTCTCTGTTGTCCTACCACAAACAAAAATCACTGGGTCTTGACCTGCTTCTCCATTTTAAAATCACTTGCAATTTTCTCTTTGTTTATACATTTTTTTCTAGTACCAATCCCCTTAACATCTCATCTTCATGGAATTGTCTTCCCTTTTTTGAATCACCTATGCCCCCCTGATTATTTTATTATATTTGTAAAATATTTAAAATTCTTCTTTGGTCTTATCCAAATCATTCTAGTTGATGAATATTCTTATTTTCACTTTACTGCTTACTGGATTACCTTTGTGTATGAATGATATTCACATAGTTTCCTAATTATAAGAAAGATTAAGTTCTTCCTCCTTCTCCTTGCTCCTTTCTCAGAAAGACTCAATTCTTCTGTTTTTCTTTCTGGGAAAACTTACAAGAAAGTAGGACTATAAAGAAGCAATAATTGTTTCTCTCACTTTCAAACAATCATCAATCCATTTCAAGTTATTAGGCACATTAATTACATTTTATTTCAAAATATCTACTTAATTCAGATTTTCTCAAAAGGTATAGTTGGAAAACATCAAAATCATTAAATACCATTTACTTTTCTCACATAACACAGTTAAATTTTTAAGATATTATTACATTCAAATAATTTTTTAGACTTTCATATTTTAAAAAAATATTTTCTTTGTGATAAAGTTTTATGATAACATAAAATTCTTTGCTATGTTTTTTATCTCTAGGTTATTGTTTACATATTATCTTTGACTTGCATATTCTGGATCTTGTCAATCATATGTCTTATTGAGTTAAGTGTGAGATTACTTTCATAACTGACCTGTAGATTTTATTGAGTTGCACTTTGACTTCTGTTTCAAATAAGTCTTGTCAAATTTCTTGTGATTTTCTGAGATATAGTATATAGAATTTTTTGCATCCTCTTTTTCTTGGAGATCAATGGATCTTAGGTCATTTATATAACCACTGTTTTAAAGGTAAATTTTTGCTCATTGTCAATATTTCATTTGTTCTAGCAATTTTATTTCTTTTTTTCATTTTGGTCTAAAATTTTTAGTTGTCATTGAAATTTTAGCCAATAATTACTATTGTTTTCAATTTATAATCCATGTTACAAAGTTTTTCAACTTCTGCTCTCATTTATAGATTTTCCATTTAGGATTTAATTTTTTAAATACTAATTTGGGCAGAGTGGATAGAGAATTGCCCCTGGAGTCAGGAGAACCCGGGTTCAAATTCAACTCAAATGTTTAATAATTATCTAGTTTTTTGAACTTGAGCAAGTCACTTAACCACACAGTCTTGCAAATCCCCCCATATTAATTTTAATTTTTTAAAACTTCAAATATTTATTATTATTTCCCAATATTCTTTGAGTAGTTTTGGCTATTCTATTCTCTTTTCTGGAAAGATGTGTTAATTCATTCTCTTTTCTAAGGATGTAGTATTAACTTTTCTTCTGGACTTTCTTGAAGATATTCCTTACACTACATAATTTAATTCATTTAACTAGTAGTCTTGTTTTTAATATATTTTCCTCATCTTCCTTCTATTTCTGCTTTGTTTTAGATTATTTCCATGGATTTGTGTCCTTTCCTCATCTTTGGGCTGATTTTGATCTACTTAGTGCATTTCTTACTATTTTTAGGTGATAGTGAGTTAGGTTATTGAGCATCTCCCACATAGATATTTCCCCAGATTTATCTAAACATATTCTTTTTTATACCATATTCGAGATTATTCCCATGGCATGATTTACTCTCTCCATTTGTTTAGAAGCCAACCAGTCACATAGCTCCATATTGAGAACAGCCTTCCCAGTCTATGCTTGTCCAGAATTGATCTTCAACTAAGCCTTCTCCTGCATCCAATCCCTCCCCTTCCATGCCAAGAGAAGTAAAGGGACAGCAAAGAAAACAATTTGAACCTAGAGAATTCAAAAAATCATCCAAAAGACTACTAAAAATAATTAGCAACTTTAGCAGTTGCAGGATATAAAATAAACCCTCATAAATCTTCAACATTTCTTAATTTGACTAGCAAGATGCAGCAGAAAGAGTTAGAAAGAGAAATCCCATTCAGACTAACTTCAGACAATATAAAATACCTGGGAGTCTACCTGCCAAGACAGATTCAGAAACCTTTTGAAAACTTCTCACACAAATAAAAATCAGATGTAAATAACTCGGCAAATAGTGCCCTACCAATCAAAATTCCAAAAATTACTTTAATGAGTCAGTAAAAAGCATAGGTAAATTCACATGGAGGAAATAAAAAGTCAAGAATATCCAGGGATTTAATGAAAAAACTGCAAAAGATGGTAGCTTAGCATGACCAGATCTAAAATTATATTATAAAGCACAAGTCATCAAAATTGTCTGGTATTGTATAAGAAATAAATTGGTGGGTCTGTGAAACAGACTAGGTGCAATAGCAGGAAATGAATATAGTAATCTGCTATTTGATAACCTGAAAGAGTTCAGCTATCAGAATAAAAACTCTTCAATAAAACCTGTTGGGAAAATTGGAAGTTAGGACAGAAGAAACTTGGATTAGACCAACACTTCATGCACTATATCAAGATAAGATCAAAATGCATAAAGGATTTAGCCATAAAAAATAATATTATAAGTAAACTAGAAGATCAAGGCATAGTTTACCCATCAGATCTATGGAAAGGGAAGCAGTTTAGGACCAATGAAGAGATGGTGAACATAATTAAAAACAAACAACAATTTTGATTACATTAAATTTAAAAGCTTTTGCACATGCAAAATCACTGTAACCAAGATCAAAAGAAATGTAGTAAATTGAGAAACAATTTTTACAACTAGTATTTCTGACAAAGGACTCATTTCTTATATGTGCAGAGAAATAAATAAAACTTTTTTTTTTTAAAACACAAGCCATTCCTCAATTGACAAATGGTCAAAGGATATGCAAAGGCAATTTACAGATGATTACAATTTACAAAATTACAAAGCAATCCATAGTCATATGAAAAATTGCTCTAAATCACTACTTATCAGAGAAATGCAAATTAAAACATCTCTGAGGTACCACCTCACACCTCTTAGACTGGTCCATATGACCAGAAAGGACAACGATCAATGTTGAAAGGGATGTGAGAAATTTGGGACACTAATACATTGTTGGTGGAGCTGTGAACTCATTCAAACTTTCTGGAGACCAACTTGAAATTACACCTAAAGGGTATAATTGATC
Source organism: Macrotis lagotis (assembly GCF_037893015.1). Taxonomy (NCBI): domain Eukaryota; kingdom Metazoa; phylum Chordata; class Mammalia; order Peramelemorphia; family Peramelidae; genus Macrotis; species Macrotis lagotis. The sequence goes on from NC_133666.1 coordinate 177,111,119, forward strand.
CAGCAATACACCTGAACAGATTATGGAAAAGGGTTAAAATATCACTTGTACAAAATATTCATAGCAGTCCTGTTTGTGGTGTCAAAGAATTGGAAATTAAGTGAATGTCCTTCAATTGGAGAATGGTTTAACAAACTTTGCTATAAATATATGATGGAACACTATTGTTCTATTAGAAGCTAGGAAGGATGGGAATTCAGGGAAGCCTGGAAGGATTTGCATGAGATGATACTGAGTGAGATAAGCAGAAACAGAAGAATATTGTACACCCTAAAAGCAACATGGGACTGACAGTCAACCTCAATAGACTTGTTCATTCCATCAGTGCAACAATCAGGCACAATTCTGAGGTATTTGAGATGGTGAACACTATCTGTATCCAGAGAAATAATTGTGGAGTTCGAGCAGAGATCAAAGACTATTATCTTTAATTTAAAAATAAAAACATTATCTCATTATGTAACTTTGTTATCTCTTATACTTTATTTTTCCTCCTTAAGGATATGATTTCTCTATCATCACATTCAACTTAGATCAATATATACCATGGAAACAATGTAAAAACTAAACAGACTGCCTTTCTGTAGGGGTGGGGGGGGTGGGGCAAGGGAAGGAAGATTGGGGAAAAATTGTAAAATTCAAAATGAATAAAATTTTTCTTTTAACAAAAATTAAAATAAGAAAAGGAAACAATTTGATTTGGAAAAAAAGATTTTTTTACCAAAACCAAAACCAAAAATCAAATGCTTTTCTACCTATATTTTTTTATCATCCATTTGAGAATAGTTACAGGAATTCTCTATGTAAAGGAAACTTAGCATTCTATAGACTTGAATGAACATTGTTTTTAGTACTTTAAATTCCCTTGTATCATTGCATTTAATATATTCATATTAGTCCTTTCAAATGTATTTCTGAAATATTTTAAAAGAAATTTTAACTAACCAAAGCTCAAACATAAAACCTGAGAGTTGATATTTCATGCCAAAAAGAATTTTTAAAAGATAAATTCACTGGATGATTCTTCCACATAATTATTATTTAGCTTTATATATAAATACATATTTATATGCATATATAGAGAATACATATATTTAATTAGTCCCTAAATTTCTACAAATATTTTCATTTCATATATTCACTAACCAAATATGTAATGAATGTAGCATATGTCAAAAACATTCTATGAAGTGGAAGAATATTTGCTAAGTACTCAGCAGAGTACTTGACAGGTGCTTGATAATAGCTACTTATTAAATGTTTATTTCTTTTGTATGCTTTTCTTTGTGAGAAACACAGAATAAGACTCAATAGAGAAATGACAAATATATTTTATAAAATAAAGTATAAATATCTCAAAAATGAGTCAGAGTGGTGAGAGTTCTGGTAAGGTAGCTATTACCTTTGGGAGCTCTTTTGTGTAAAGAAGGTATTGTCAGTCAGTTAATAAACATTTATTAAACATCTACTATGTGCCAGATAGTGGGTATTCAAGATAAATAAAAAGAGGTAAAGACAATTCCCTCCCACAAAGATCTCAAAATCTAATAGGAGAGACAAAATGCAACTGAATATTTGAAACAAGCTAATTCTAATAAAACATGGAAATTAAAAAAGAGAAGATAATAGAATTATGAAGGATTGGGACATGATGTCTCTTCAAAATGGAATTTTAGTTGAAACTTTAAGGAAATTGATTTAATTATTCTCTTCTAATATTCTTTTTTGTATAATATAAAAGCTGCATATTTGAATATTAGTCTTTTGACCCACTTGTTGAAATGAGTCTATATATTTTAGATTGATATGCTAATAAATATGCATAAATGCATAAATACACATACATGAATACTCATGTATTTGTAGTTTTATGACAACTATATGCACATTGCATATTCTTTTGTATATATACAAATAAGCATATATATATACTTGTATGTATATGCATATGCATACATACATACATAAATACTTATTTCAGCCTAAAATCCAATAGTCAACAATCACTCAGCTAATATGGTAGATTAAAAACTAAATCGTAAAGAAGTTATTTTTTATTATCTCACTCCAAGTTTGTGAATAAATATATGAATAGCAAATACATACAATATTAATGCAAAATAAATACAAAGCTGTCAGATACAAAGTTGTTGTAAAGGTAAGACATTGACAAATTTTGAGACTTGAGAGAGTGAGAAAAATTTTCATATAAGGGAAGATGTCTTCAATTAGGGCAGCTAGGTAGCCCAATGTAAGGGTGGGGCTATACTTGGGAAAATCTTAGGTCAAATCCAACTTCATAAACTTATCAGTTATTGCATTTGGTAAATCATCTAACTTCTCTTTGCCTTTGAACTGTAAAATGGGAATAATAATATTTTCTGCCTTTGTGAGAATTAATTGAATTACTCTTTGTCAATTGTTTAGCACAATGCCTGGCATATCATAGGCACGATTTTATTTAATTTTTTTAGTTGGTAAGGAAATGAGAAATTTGATGAGACAGAAATGAGAAGGAAAAACATTTCAATCTGAAATACTTTCATGGAAAAACAAAGATCAGGATGGAGATGCTTTTCATAAGGAAGAGAGAGGTCAGTCTGTCAGTAATGTATATTAGAGGAAAGAGAGTAAATATAATGACTCTGAAACACTAAATCATCTCTATGTGGTGAAAGGCTCTAAAGTCCAAATAAAACAATTTATATGGTATCCTAGAAGCACCAAGGAAGTACTCGTGTTCATTGAGTAGGGGAGTGACTTGGATAGGCCATGTAAAATCACCTTAATAGTTGTATAGAATATAGTTTCGAATAGGAAGAAAGTTGAGGAAGAGAGACAAGTTAATATACCACTGGATTAGTTTGGGAAAGAGGTGATATTGGGCTAAATATAGTGGTGGCTTAATAGAAAAAAAGAAAGAGCTATGAGTAACTAATTGACTATATATGATGAGAATGCATGAGAAGTAGAAGACAATGTCAAGTTTATGAAGGGTATGGAAAGTAGAAAAATGTTATTACTTTCAACAAAAATAAAGGTTTTTAAGAATGGATTTTAGGAGGAAAGGGAATATTTCTATTTGGAATATTCTGAGTTTGAAATGTCTAGGGGGAATCTTCTTTGAAATGTCTAGTGTCAATGATGTAGGACTGCATTTTAGGAGAGAGACTGAAAGTGGATGCATTCAGAGAAAGAGAGAAGTGTTACCTTTAGAGAAGTGATCATTAAACCTAAGGGAGCTGATCAGATCTTTGAGAGTCAGTGTATAGAGTTAAGATTTCCCAGAAGAAAACCTTAAGGGTTTTATTCCACGAAATCCCACAAAGAAAATTGAACAGAAGTGTCAGAGACAGAGTGGAAAAACCAGGACATAACAATTTTATTAAAAAAAAAAACAAGAAAAGAGAATATTTATGGAAAAGAGTAGTTCACAGTGTGAAAAGAATCAGAGACATATGAATGATGACTTTCATTTGCCAGTTTGCCAAATTTCAAAGATCTGAGTAATAAGTGTGTTGATATGAAATGGACTTAGCAAGGATAGATAACTTCTTATAGGTCCTGGAAACTTTTACTTTAGTTAAGAAAGGCACAAAAGAGTTTGAAGAGTTGATAGAATTTATGAAGAGTTCAAGCATGGAGGAGATCTGGGAATATTTGAAGATAATATACATATATATGTATCTGTACATATATATATATATATATATATATATGGATAGATAGATAGATAGATAGATAGATAGATAGATAGATAGATAAGAGAGAGAAAGGGTATTGTTGAGGAGGCAGTCTTCTGAAGAGCACAAGAGAGAACAGGATCAAGGGGATCAAGATGGCACAAAAAATCCAATTCTTTATCTAAGACTAGAGGAAAGATAAAGAGAGTAGAACATGATGTTGAGAGTTTTGAGATGTAGGTTGGGGGGGTACAGAACCTCATAGCCTCATTTGTTGTTATTATTAAAGAAGTGAAATCCTCATCTGGGTACAATGTGAGGAAGGGATTTATGGAAGGTATAAAGAAAAATAAGGATACTTATTAATTGATACTGCTTTAGATTTAGAATGCAATAGTGAAGTAACATCTGCCAATTCTATTGTACTTATATTAGCTAAACATTTTGATAAAACCTATTTCTATGGAATTTGGGAAATGAGATATAACAAATTTGGAAATTATTTTGAAGTAAATAAAAACAAGTAAAAATAAAATTATAATCCTTGGTTCAACTATCTCTGTTTACTCTTACTCCTACTGTATTTGTGATGCTCAGGTTTATTCTGATCAGTCTAATTCAACCTTTGTGTTCATTCTAAGTTAATTTTTCTTTTGTTCACCAAAAATATTAAATATCTTATATAAATAGTTAACTCGTAAAGAAGTACCATGCCCTTATAAGAAACAACCCTTTTTTGTTTGTCCAAGTGTGGTTCCTAGTTGCTTCTCAAACAAAAAAAATGACAAAGTAATAGAAAAATAGATAAAGAATAAAAAAACTTGATTGAGGAGTCAGGGAGACATCTTTAGACTACAACACTAATCGACTTAATTTTCCTTTCCACAGACTGTATGAGAATTTAATGAGATTTTTTTCAATTTCTCCATTCAGTGAGATTTCTTTAATTTATCCTACCTAGATTCAACTCTGGAAACAATGTCTAAAATCATCTGAGAGTTCGAGTTTCAGTTGTATCATAAACTATATATTAAGGAACTTCTGGGGAAGGAAGAGTGAGATTCTCTATTCATCCTTCATCTAGGATGTTTCTTATTTCTTTGTTTCTTGTCTTTAAAGTAATCATATCATCATAATTCCATTTCCTCTTCTAGGTATTTTGACTTCAAATCTGATGCTTGTCATCTAATGATATATAATGAATCTTTAGAAATTGGCTAACAGTTACAAGCAAGTCCATGTATTATAGCCCACATACTGTATAGTCTCTGTAAAAACTGCTTTTTAAGTCTTTACAGCTGACTAATGTCCACTGAGAAATGCATTTTCCATTTAAGTCATTGTTGTCATGAAAGTACCTAATTCAACATCATTTCACCTAAAATTATGTTTTCATGGATTAGTTGAAAAGCTTAGGTATATCATATTGGCTGATATAGCTAAAAAGGAAATTGATCAATATTGGATGTGGGAAAACTGGGACACTAATGCATTGTTGGTGGAGTTGTGAACTGATCCAAATTTTCTGGAGAGTAATTTGGAATTACACCCAAAGAGCAATGAAATTATGCGTACCCTTTGATCCAGCAGGTTTACTACTGGATCTGTATTTCAAAAATATAATAAGAAAGGATAAAAATCCCACAACTACAGAAGTATTTATAGTAACTCATTTCATAGTGACAAGGAAGTGGAAATTGTTGATACTCATTAACTGGGAAATGGCTGAACAAATTGTGGTATATGAGTGTGCTGAAACAATATTGTTCTATAAAAAGTCATGAAGAATAGGATTTAAGAAAAGACTTGCATGAACTGATGCTGAGTGAAGTGAGGGGAACCAGAAGAACCTTATATACATTGACAGCTACACTGATCATCAGCTATGATAGTCATTTCATTTTAGCAGACAATTTTAAAAGACTTGTGATTGAAAGTAACATCCAAATCCAGAGAAAGTACTGTGGAGTTTAATGCAGACCAAAGTTTACTTTCTTTAATTTTTAACAGCTGTCTTAGGTTTTATGTTTTTTTCCTAGTTATTTTTCCATTTCAATTTTATTCTTCTTTCACAACATGATTAATATGGATCTGTGTTTACTATGATTATACGTGTTCAGCCTATATTAGATTGCTTTCTGTTGCGGGGGGAAGGAAGGAAGGGATGGAGAAAATTTAAACTCAAAATCTGTCCAAAAAATTGACTGTTGAAAGCAGCTATTGCATGTAATTAGAAAAATAAATAACTATTTTTTTAAAAAAAAAGGTTTAATGTGGTATATTTCTGCCTATTAAATATTGATCTAAGGTCTCCAAACATGAAGTTCCTCTATAAGTACACAGGGTGTCTTCTGAAGCTTCCGTAACCTAATATTGAAGAAAGCAAACATTTACTAAGCTAATATTAATTCATTCAAAATACTGAACTGAACACTTTGAAACATTTTTGTTTTTCTTAAATTAAAAAAAAATCATATTGAATGATCTGTAATTGTGATTAATTCAAAGTTCACTTTGCAGGTTATTTGTATTTAAAATTGAAAGTTACAAACAAATTTGAGATCATGTCAAATAAGTTTGGTCAATAGACCCAGGATGTTTTAGTCCAGTGTTGGTAAAAAATATTGACAGAATCATAATTATCTTCAAATATTTGAAGAGATGTTATATGGAAGATAAATTCTAATCAATTTGTTTGTCCTCTGGGTGGATGGGTGAGAAGGAAAGAAAATAAACTAGAAATAATGTGTATAAGTTATCAAAAAAAGACAATTAAATTTCAGATAAAGGGAAAAAAATTGCTAACTATTTGAACAAAAGTTAACCTGGATGTCTCAGTTACTGCCCTCCCCCCACAAAAAACTTCAAGGAAACACTGGATGAAAAATTGATGGGCTTTTCAATTGTAAAATTATGTTTTTTTCTAAAATAGTAACCTAATAATTGTTAGAATTGCTATTGAATGCCAGGCATACTAATATACTTTTAGAAGAACTATGATCCAACTTTTCCTAAAAAAAGCAAACTTCGAGTTATATTCAAGAAGTCTCCAAAAAATGGATGCTATTTGAACCAGTGATACCGCTAGTAGTGATCAGATGTACTATTTGAACCTGACCAGTTGTAGAGCATTCAAGCTTATATTGATCTGATCAGCTACAGTCAAACATACTATAACGTGATTCTACCATAGTGATGTCATTTTGGTTCTTTTTGAAAACAAGGACAATAATTAATCATTGCTAGGGACATGCTGGAGAGATCAAAAGAAGATTGAGAAAACTCTTAAGTACTGACACAACAATAATGCATTTATTATTGTAGCAAAGTATTGGAAGCAAAATTGTGGCATTTGAATGTAATATTTTTGCATCATAAGCAATATCAAAATATGAAATCAATAAAAATATGAAATTTACATGAAGTGATAAAATGAGAAAAAGTATGTGGAAAAATACATGACTTTTAAAAATATAAAGGAAGATAGCTTTAAAACCCAAGAAGTATAATCAATTTGATGACCAATCATGATTTTAAAAGACTGATCATGAATCATGCTTGCACATTCAGAAAGTCAGATTGTGAATTAGTGTATGTGTGATATATCTGATAAGTATCACAAAAGAATAATGTATGGATTTTTTTTCACTTGACTATACTAAAGGGTATATGTGAAGGGACAGTAGAGGGTAGGAATTGTAAGAAGAAATAGAGGTGAAAATGAAAATAAAATAGCAATGAATCATTAAAATACTTAGAAAAAGAATAAATTCGTATAAAGCTATAAATAATACTTAAAAAAACAAATGAATGTAATATTTTCTAAGCCATGGTCTTATCCTGTTTTTTGCATTTTGAAATCTCATTTGTTAATGATAGATAACTTTATAGTCAAAATTAATTAAAAATATAATATTAGACTTTGAATATTAGTTGATCTTTGATATCCTTCCCTGTTTTAGCATTATCTGATTATGTGACCCTTAGTATGATTTTCCAAGTTTCCCAGCTTCCCTAATTTACTAATATAGCCTAGTGAAATTAACTATTTTAAATAAATTTAAAACCTAGTAAGTTTGTTAGTTCCATAGTTAAGAAATTTACAGGAGCTTGTAAAAAGAGATTTTTTAAAAAAAATTTGAATAAATGGATATTAATAGCTATACAAAATAAGCATAGAGGTGCCAAAACCAAAAACATCTAAGGAATTAAAAGTTTGGCCCAATCTCTTTTTCTGCTGTTTTATACCAAGAACTCTCTGTTCCAGATAATACTCTTCATTATTCCCTGAATACAACTGTTTTTTTTTTTTACTTCTGATGCTTTCTCTAACATTTCTCCCTATATATCAACTGTCTTTTCTTTTCTTTTCAAAACGCAACCATGCTTGTAGGACCAGCCCAAATCTCACTTCTATTATGAACCTTGAAAATTTCAGGTCATATTGATCAATGAATAACAAATGAATAAAAACCCTATTATCAAACATTTGCTATTATCCAGGCATTATCTTAAGTGTTCAGAATAAAAATAGAGAAATGAGACAGAGGAAGACTATACTTCAGATTACAGAGAAAGACCTGACAGTACTGAAGCAATAATGACAGATATATGGCAATACTGAGACATTTTAGGGAAGAGACTGTGTCAATAGGGCACATGATTAGACCCAGATTAGTAAAACATTGCCTCTAATTTATCTTGAATTCCTGTGTAATTGTTTAACCTAATGAATAAATGTCTGCCCAGAAATATTCTAAACTAAGAAAACTCAAATCCATTTTGACACAAAACTAATGACTTCTTTCTTTGTGGAATAGGCACTACATTTAATTTTTGCTGAGACTAACAAAGTCTTTAGCAGTCCAAGCTAAAAGGTTTGTAATGCAATGAAAAGTATTTGATTCCTTCATCATGACAATGACAACAACATTGTTATTTGTTCCTTTTTTTGGTTGGTATTCAAAATTAAACTAAACTTTTGTATAGAATACAGCAAGAAAACATACCCACACTTAATACTCCTATATTAGAATGTCTCTGTTTATAGAATGATAGTACTCTATTTCATGTCTATGTAGTTTCATTTCTCTATAAAGCACAATACATGCACAAAGACAGTTAATATAGATTTAAGTGTTCTTTGTTTTTATTTATGCTTTTTTTCAGACTAGATACTAGAAAGTTGTCTTTTCATCTTAAACATATATCAGATTTTCAACTGTATTCTCTAGGATTATGGTAGAAACAATACCCTAAGTCTTTCTTTTGATCCCATGTTGTTGGTCTAGTTGTTGCGGAAAAGCTATTGAAATTATTCTTGATAAGGTGGTTCAGGAGGTTAAAGACATGTACTGTTGATATCGCTTCATTACCTGAGTAAAAAGTAATCAAGAACTCCAAGGATATTTTGAAACTTGACTGGTGAATGATGATGGCTGATACAGAATAAGTTTACATCTTGGATCAATGCAATTTGTCCTCACTTCTGTCCTTGAATATTTTCCCTTTGCTATGGCTAAAGAAACCTTTATTATTAACTGCTTAATAATTTGAAACTATCTCATTTTGTTATAATATTAAAGTTTAAATCCCTATCTGGGAAAATGATACTTCTAACTCTTAAATACATTATAATTTTAAGGCTATTTATAAGGTGAATTCCTTGATAGAGTATATGGTTATAAGTTTATAAGATGATAATTAAAGAGGATTGTACTTGGAGAAGAAAGAAAGGGAGAGGTAGGATAGGAGTAAGTTTTCTCACATGAAGAAGCACAAAAAGACCTATTACAGTGAAGGGAAAGGTAGGGAGGAAATAGCATAGTTTGAACCTTACTTTAATAATAATTGGCTCAAAAAGGGAATAATACCACAATCAGCTGGGTATCAAAATCTATCTTAGCCTGTAGGAAAGTAGAGGAGGGGGAGCATAATAGAAAGGAGGACCAATTGGGAATGCAATGGTCAGAAGCAAAACAGTAACAAAGAGTGGAGAAGGGACAGGGTTGCAGGACAGAGAGAGGAAGAGAGAGAGAAAGAGACAGTGTGTGAGAAAGAGTCAGAGAGAGATATACAGAGAGAAAGAGAGAAACAGAGACAAGTAGAGACAGACAGTGACAAAGAAAGACAGATATAGAGATAGAGTCAGAGAGAGACAGGTAGATGGAAGAATAAACGGGAAAATATGGGATTGTGGGAAATTCATAGTAAGTAATATATATGACTATAAATATGATGAAATAATCCACAAAATGGAAAATAATAGTATAAGTGGATTAAAAATCAGAATTCTACAATATGCTTGCTTAAAGATATTATAAGATAACAAAGTGATATCAATACTAAATATATATTCACCAAATGGTAAAACATCCAAACTTCTAAAGGAGAATTAATTTTATTTTTTTTATTTTTTTTTTATTTTTCCAACCACATACAATGTAGTTTTACCGATTTTTTGCAAGGTTTTGAGTTTTACATTTTTATTCCTCCCTTTCTTCCCCCTTCCCCTTTTAGAAAACAATCTGATGGAGGCTCTACATTTTTAACTATGCTAAATATAGATCCATATTTGTCATGTTGTGAGAGATGAATCAAATCCAAAAGGCAGAAAACAATTAGAGAGAAAAATGATACAATACATAAAGTAACTTTTAAAATTTGAAAATAATAAGCTTTGGTCTTCATTTAGACTCCCCAGTTCCTGCTCTGAATATGAATGATATTTTCCGTTGCAAGTCTTTTAAAATTGTCTTTGCTTATTGTACTGTTGAAATGGTCAAGTCCAACAAGTCAAAGTTCATGAAATGAACAAGCCCATGTTGTTGCTAGTATATATAATAATGTTCTTCTGGTTCTGTTCATTTCACTCAGCATCAATTCATGTGAGACATAGGCTTTTCTGAAATCTCATCCTCCATTATTTATTAAAGAACAATAGTGTTTCATCACATATATACATATGCCACAATTTGTGCAGCCATTCCCCAGTTGATGGGCATCCCATCAATTTCCAATTCTTTGAAACTACAAAAAAATTGTCCATGTGGAATTTTTACAATTTTTATGATCTCTTCAGGAATCAGAACCAGTAGTGGTATTATTGAATCAAAGGGTATGCACATTGTAATTGCCCTTTGGTCATAATTCCAAATTACTCTACAGAAAGATTAGATCAGTTCACAACTCCACCAACAATGCATTAGTGTCACACTAATTCCTCCAAAATCAATCACTTTCCTTTCCAGTCATATTAGTCAATCTGAGATGTGAGGTGGTACCTCAAAGATGTTTTAATTTGCATTTCTTGAATGAATAATGATTTAGAGCAGTTTTTCATGAGACTATAAGTAACTTTGATTTCTTTTTCTGAGAATTGTCTTTTCATATCCTTTGAGCATTTGTCAACTGAGCAATAAAAGCAATTGCTTTTTTTTTTATAAATTTGACTCATTTCTCTCATAAAAATGACTCTAAAGGAGAATTTAAATAAGTTAAAGGACAAAATAGTAAAATTACACTATAGGAACACTCAGCATTCTCTTCTCAGCAGTAAATAAATCTAACCAAACAAATGGATGAAGGGTCAGCTGGGTGGTACAGTGGATAGTGTCCCGACCCTGAAACCATGGAGACCCCATTGCTTTGCCAAAAATAAATAATTAAATAAGTCAGAAGCAAATAAAAGAGGTCAATAGACTTTTAGAAAAATTAAATGTGCTAGACCTTTGGAGAAAACTAAATAGGGATAAAAAGAATCCAAATAGTAACCATATATCAGGGCAAAAGAACCATGTAGTAAAATACAGAAAAGCAGAAATATTAAATACATCCTCTTCAGGGTATAATGCAATAAAATAATATTTAATAAATGTCCAAGGAAATTTTTTTAAATTAAAAAGTTGAAAACTAAATAATCTAATTTTAAAGAATGAATGGGTCAGAAAACAAAATTTAGGAACAATCACTAATTTCATTAAAGAGAATAATAACAATAAGACAATAAACTGAAATTTATGAATTAATAGTATTTTGGAAAAAATTATATCTCTAAATTCACAAATATTTCAATTGATTATTTCACTTCTCATCCTACTTAGACTAAATTGGTTATTATTATTTCAATTTCATGTTACTACAATTTTATATTTTCTCTCTCATATGAAATTCCTTATACAATTTACAGCATAGTGGGGAAAGGGAATATATCTTATTATCATGTATTTTTATGACCATATCTTTTATATTTAGATAATTTGCACATTTTAGATTCATTTTGGTATATAGTAAAATAAATTGGGGACAATTCTAGTTTCATTCTCCCCAAATGTGGAATTCTTTTCCAAATCTATTTGTTCACATTTATTGAACACAAGGCTATTATTTCAATCTAAAAAATATCCATTGGTTTTTATTATTGTTTAATTTAATCTGTTCCACTGAATTCTCTTTTTTCTTTTTAACCAGTATACAAAATTTTTGTGGCAGAATTATTGGTTCCACCACTTCATTCTCCTCCCCCCATTATTTCCCTTGGTACTGTAAACATTTCATTTTTTTATCCAGAAAGATGTTTTTTAAAATTCTTTAACTCTATAAGATGCTTCCTTGTTAGTTTAGTATAAAAATTAAATATGTAAATTAAGGTACTGTCATTCATTTACATTGGTGCAATTTTTCTTTCTTGGTCCAGTCAGGAGTAATGATATTTCTCTAGTTATTTAAAGTTGTTAATTTTAAATTTTTATGTGTGATGTTTATGTATGATGAATATGTCTTGGTAGATTGACTTCAAGTTATTCTATGAATCTTATAATTATTTTGAATGGGCTATCCTTTTCCATGTTATTTTTCTGATTATTTATTTCTTATTTTATAGACATACTAAATTTTTAAATGTATTTAATTTCTCCAGAATTTTATGCCTTCTTTGATTTTGTTTATTCTTTAATTTTTCTTGTATTATTCATTATGTCATTTCTACTATTATATCATATACTATTTTTGATATAGAAAAGGTACATCTTTGCTTTGACCTTATTTTTGGAAGGCTTCTAGGAGTTCATCTCTGCAAATAATTCTAGTTTAGGATTATATATAAATAAAATGTTCCTTTGTTCCTATAACTTTTCTGGTTCACAACATATATTTGCCAAAGGATTTTCTCCATTCATTAGTCTAGTCATATGTTGGGTTATTTGTTTTTATTGTGAATAATTATGTTAATTGTTATCCTAATAAAACTTATATAGTTTTATAAAGATGTGTTTTTAATATGAATCCCTGTGATCCAAGTTCTGTGGTGAATTATTCATATTATCTATAGTTTTCCATTACAATCACCTTTTATGACATGCTAAAATTAAATAAAAATCAGCTTGCTACCTATACTTTTGAAATAATTTATCTATTAAGCAACACACCTCAATTAGCAATAATCTCACAAAAGCTTCAAGCCAAAAAGTAATCTGCCTGAACACATATGGAGATGTTATGGAATACACCTTTCTTTACAGCTGGATTTAAGAATAATTAATCAACAGAGCAATAAGAAGCTGTTTGCTCTTGTGGGTGACTTTTACATCATGAAAACTGTGGTTTAAATTCTGCTTCTGAAATATATTAATTAAGTGACCATGGGCAAGTTGTTTTATCCATATTTATCCCCAGACAAGTATCAAAAACTATAAATTACAGAAGAGAATTTTATCTGTATTAATGGAGGAAATCTCCAATCTGGGAATATCCTATATCAATATAACATGCTGTACTGGGTTCCTTTCTTCTGTGTTCTCAAAGAAGAAATAATTGTAAAGTATTACTATTATAAAATGAACAACTTAAATATAATAGTATACATTGGGAAAGTTATCTATGCATTTTTAACACTTTTTTCCCTCTTTAAAAAAACTTGACTAAACATTGTTTCAATAATTTAACCTCTACTTCTTAATGATTCCTTTGTGCTACTAGAGGTGAATTTCTTGGACTAGCACAGGATGGATTAGAGTAAAGCATTTGCCAAGAATGTTTTCACTAATCAAAAATGAAAGTCAGACATTTGGTGATGATCAGATACTATTGAAGTTTCAACAGTAAATGATGTGAAGTAGCAATCTGGTGGCCTATTCTCATATACTCCTGGGCAGCTTCCAGAAAACCAGTCTTTGACTTCCAGGAGTAGTATGGCATCAAAGCTGAATAGAATAGAGGTTGCTTCTTTCAGCCAAGGACCAAAACTTAAAAATTAGTCCATTATATTTGGTCAAGCATTTAATTAATTCTCCCCTTAAAAGTTCCTAGATTTATTGAATTTCAAATCCTGCCCATGGTTGCCTTGGCAGCACTAGACCCCCAGACCACCAGATCACAATTTCACTGCCCTTATTCAGCTTGAGGGGCAGAGATTCCCAGCCCCTGGAATAGACAATGAAGTGACGTTAGCTTTACTATATTGTCATATTTTTGGAATTAGAGGTGAATAATGTCCTTAGGCAATGGTCATCAGTTCTTCTCAAACTGTAATAATTCGTTATTCCAGTGGAATAATATGTTATGAGTTGGAAATAAGGAAATCCATTTTGTTTCAAAATTACATTACAATTTTCCCCCCTATCTTTTTAATAGTTAAAATATGTTTTCAATAATAAGTATTTAGTTATACTCCAATCTATCAACCCTCCCCTACAAAAGAATTTAGAGAGTTTTCATCTTTCAGGGAGTATCACAAAGGTGAATAGTCCCTCATTACAGTGCTTTCTATTACTTTCTTAATTGCTTAAGTCTCCCAAAGATATGTATTCAACACATGCACATGCATGCCCAAGCACACATACACATGCAACCTTTGCAAATATTTTTTGAACACTTGATTAGCTTAGAATGTGAAGATAATTTTATAAAAGAAATAAAAATGGAAAGTAGTTTCTGTAAATGAATAAATGAGAAGTAGGAAATAGGAGATAAAACTTTCACCAATTCTCTGCAACCTGGGAACCAATTCACAAGCAATAGCAAATGTCCCAGTTGTACTAGAAGTCGTTTGATTTGACTGCTCTCCTCCCTCCCTATTTGTACCAGTTAAACATCACAGTAGTCTCATCCAAATCTAAGGACATTGTTCACCTCTAAATTTTTTGCTTGCCACTACATCTGGAATTAAGTGAAAGAGCTTCAGTCTTTTCAGGTACAGAAACATCTGCAGCAACAAGAGGCTTACATATAGTCAGTTATAAACTTTATATCTGAATTTGGTTGAGTGGGAGGATGATGACATCCTTTACAGTAGTAGTGAAGTTTAAAATGGGGTTGGTTTTAGAAGGTAATTAGTAATATTTTGAATATCATTGATTTGTGATGTTTACAGGGTATCTTGTTTGAAACCTCTAATGAGTTGTGGATGATGCAAGACTTTATCTCAGAGAGACACTAGGACTACTTCTACCCATATGACCATCACCAACATAAAGATTATAATTGAACATATGGGAACTGATGAAATCATAGAGATACTGCGCTAAGGAAAAAAAATCTAGAAAAGAGCCATGTGGAAAATTCACGGATAGTGGGCATGCCATAGATGAAAGATCTAGTAAAAGATATTGAGAGACAGAAGGTAAAGAGGAGAATCATAAGAAGGAAATATTTTTTTAAAAAATCATATGAAAGAAGATACTAGGAAGAGAAAGGTATAAATGTTGATAAATCGTGCAGAAAGCTCAAGAAAAATAAGGAATAAAAGAAACCTTTTATATTTCATAATTAATAGCTCATTGATAACTTTATAGAGAGTGGTTTCATATCAAAAATGAGATTGAACACCAACTCAAAAATGTGTTTAAAAGAGTGGAGATAATTAGTGTAAATGGTTGTTTTTTTCACAATATTTTAGATGAAAAGAGAGGGAAAATATAATTATTTTTAGTAAACTTTCTGTTTTTGTCAGTGAGGAATGACTGGGAGAAAACAAACTATAGTTTTAGGCAGCAGGGAAAAAAGTACATGAGGAGACATTGGAGGTATAGAGAGAAAGAATGTTAATCAGGGAATTTGCAGGAAAAAATGAGATAAAAAAGAAATATATGTAAAGGAGGCATCAACAAAAAAGAGTCACATATTTATCATATTTATACACAAATATTTATAGAAATTAGAATGAAAGATGAGATAATGAGGGCAATATTAAAAGAATGTGAGCTGGGAGAATGGAAGAAGGTCAGTTAGTGTTTTCATTTTTTCCAGAAAAATATGAGGTGACATCATAAATTGAAAGGATGATGGGATGTGCATTTGGAAAGCTTTCAGTAGGAAGAGAGTTGAAAAAAATTACTGCCAAGAATGTGATAGAGAACAATATAGGGAAATATAGAGGGATTTCCTCAGTGATTTGAGTGTCCAGTTGAGATACAACTTAAATTTTCAGCAGGCCTAATCATCAAGAGACTTCCCCATTGTAGCTCCTTTAAGAGTAAGAGAATTGGTGAGAGTAAATTATGGATATCATGCAGCATGATGACATGTTGTTTAGAAATATCAAACCTGATGATTAGAGAAGGTAAGATGTTTGAATGTGAACAAGAATGAAGAGTTGAACTGGATCACCAAAAGGTTGAGATTGAAAAGACAGGACAGTGCAATCAAAATAATGGAGATAGGTTGGAAAAGCAGCATTCAGGTTGTAAGGTATGGGGGAAAATTGAAATGAATACACACACATACATTATTAAAACAATAAAGAAATTTTGAATTTTCCTTTGTGAATGGTGTGAAATAAATTAATTTCAATTTTTGTTATATTATTATCTATTTTCAAAGAAATTTTAGTAAATTCTTATTTCCTATTGAATTTTATAATTAAATTTATGAAACATTAGTCTCTGGTTTGACTTTCATTTTAATTCTAAATTATCTAGTATTTTCCATTGGTGCTGCCATTTTATTTTTCCACATAGTTCCAGATAGTTCTGAAAATTATAGCTTTATGCTGTAATCTTGTGATGCCATATCTTTTTCTTTCTCTTTTTAAAACAATTTCCCTGATATTTTTGACATTTGTTCTCCCATATAAATTTAGCTATTATTTTATGGAATTCTTTAAAGTACTTCATTGTTATTTTAATTTGAATCCATTAAATATTTACTTATTTCATAATATTAACTTAGATAATATTATATTTAATAGATTGGTTAATTCTGGTTATGATTAATGAAAAGTTCATCACTTATTTTAATATTTCTTCTTTACTTCAAAATTTGTCATCAAATCTGTTTCTATTATCATCATAGAGTCAAAATAATATTTTGACAATTTATTATTTTACATTTTATTTCTATAAAATTACTGCATGTAAAGTTGCTGATTTTTGTTAGTATGTTTTCTAATCTAACACTTTATTAAAATTAATATATTATTTTAACCATTTTAGTTATTGTTAATCCTTTTGCATTTTTAAATATTTTTTTTTATTTAAAAATGTTAAAATATACCAAAAAGAAGTGTTTTTTTTTTTTTTTAGTTTTTCAAGGCAATGGGTTTAATAGGCTTGCCCAAGGCCACACAGCTAGGTAAATATTAAGTGTCTGAGGCCGGATTGAACTCAGGTACTCCTGACTCCAGGACCAGTGCTCTAACCACTGTACCACCTAGCTGCCCCCCAAAAGAAGTGTTTCAATCTCTTTTTTGCTAAAATGATTTCAAAAAAATTCTTTCTCTATTATTTTATTTTTTCTAAAGCTGTTAGACATTGAGATAAGAATAGATTTTATTATTTTATTCTTTTATTTCATGGGAAAACTAATTTTTCTCCAGTCTGCATTGTACTAGTTTCTGATTTCAGATACTTAAAAAAATCATATTTAGGAAAAATTCAATTTAATATTAAGTTTCTGATAGTAATAATAATAATAATAATAATAATAATAATTATGATGATGATGATGGTGATGATGATGATGATAGTATAGACATTCTCATCTGATTTTCAAGAGGGCCCTGTAGAGTTCTTGAATTAACATTATATACATTTTAAAAACAAGAAAATAAGACAGAATCATTAAGAAATACTCCTTTAATAACAGTAAGCATCTGAGATGGATTTAGAGATTTTTCCTAAGACTTCAACTCTAAGAGAACTATTTTTCCTGCTATTGTATGCCATATTCTGTGTTTTCACGAGAATGATACTTATCAATTTTCTATATCTATGAATCAATAGATGAGTAATCATGAAGTTTGACAGTTAATATCCCATCAATGATATCATAATAAAATGTAATGGATATGATTTTTGTTATTTTTTCTTCATAGTATACTATCTTTGGGAAGTTAGATGGTACAATCAGGAAAATTTGGCTTAGAATCAGGAAAACTCATCTTTCTGAGTTCAAATCTGGCCTCATACATTAGCTGTATAATCCCGGGCAAGTCATTTAACTTTATTTGCCTTAGTTTCCTCATTTTTGGGTTGAAAAAGAAAAGGACAAAACACAACAATATCTTGCCAAGAAAACCCCAATTGGGGTCAGTAAGAATAGAATATGACTGAAATAATCATCTTTTCCATTCTTGGTATGCATACTATTTTATTGCAATTGCATGTTTTAAAACTTTATTTGTCAAACTTCATTTAATAATTTTATATTTATATTTTTGATAAAATATGTATCTTTCTTTCTTTTATCCTTATCAGTTTTAGATCAAGACATTATGAAAACCATGAGATAAGCATCCATATTTCTCTATTCTTGAAAATAATAAATAATGGGATACTTACATGGTAAAGCGAAGAGAGCACTGACACTTAAGTAAGGAGGATCCAAGTTCAAATATGACCTCAGACAACTTACTAGCTGCTTCTGAGCAAGTCACTTAGTACTGATTGCCCTCTCAAAATAAAACAATTTATAGGATCTAAATTTTTACAATGCTCACTTTAAATGTTGTACTTTTATCTGTTTTATATAATATAATTTATATTAATAAATTGTTTTATTATTATTCATCAATTAATTATTTTATATAAATATAATATTTGTTATATAATATATTATTATACTATAGTATAATTATATTAATAATTTTTAAGTATAACTTGCTATTATGAATTCCTTTCTTATATACTTTCTAAACTTTGAGTTGTCCATTTTAAATTTATATAAATATTAACATATCATCAATATTTTTTACTTTGTTTAACCATAGTTTCATTAATAGGTGAGTAGGTGGCACAATGAGTAAAAACTTGGGCCTCAAGTCAGGAATATTTGAATTTAAATTACTCTTCAAACATTTACTAACTAAATGACCTTGGGCAAGTAATTCAACCTCTATGTATCTTGGTTTCCTCAGTTATAAAATGGAAATAATACTATTCATCCTGTTATTGCTAAAGCAAATTAAGTAACATCTATAAATTACTTTGCAAATATAGAACTTCCATATAAATGCTGTTGTTGATTATTATTATTATTATTATTATTATTATTATTATTATTAAACAATATAGAGGGAAAGAAATTTCTTCATAGTCATGCAGTCATTATGTTTTGAAGGCAAAGTTTGAATCCATGTCTTCCTGATTTCCAGGCCAACTCAGTAATATCATTACTACTTTACCTTTATCACATAGTGACTCTTATTGAGAGACTAAATATACTACATTGGTGTGTTTTAATTGTCAGTTTCCTTATATTTAGTTGACTTGCATTTCTTTTAGAATTAAGAAAGAGTAAGCTCAAAAGCAGAAGGAATGTGTCATAGAAATATGTTTCTCAATCATTTCACTGGAATGTAAGCTTCTTGAGGTAAGAAACTTTTTAAAAATCCCTCTTTTTTGTTTTTCTTGTGTCTTGCACATAAAACCATGCTTAGTAATTCCTTTTGACTTTGTCTAATGCAAAATATACTTAGAAAATTAATATACTCTTATTATATAAATTTTGCACAAACAGCTCTAAATGTCTAAATTTTAGAAAATTACTTGATAAACTGTCAATGAAGGAGGAGACATTGGTAGGGGTGAAAGTCATCTGTATATTGTTAGTTTTCTAATTTTGTATTATGACAGAATGTGATGATTTATGAAATCAGCAGGCTTCTTGCAAGTCCGAAATATTCTTCCTGCATAGCATAAGCAGAAATGAGATGCCTCAGTCAGAGCTGTTAATATGACTTCCATGTGCAACAGCAATTTCAATCAGTCTTTATTAAGAAATGGCAGGTGCTGGCATTTGTGCTTTCCTTATTTCATTTGGAAAGGCCACCTGTGAGAGTCCTGGAGGAACATGTGACTTATTCATATTCATGGGAATTGAGGGAATATTTTTAAAAAATCAAAACTCAGCTATGGTTTCTGAGCAAGAGGGGAAAAACCAATCACTTTGCTCATAAAATCTTACTTAATAATGGCTCAATATAGTTTGGCAAAATGGAACAGTCAGTTGTTATCCCCTGAAGAGTGAAGGTTTAAGTGTTCCACATCTGTGTTCTATCTAATATCATGTAAATCCCTTATCATTAAAAGGACTGAGGCAATATTTTGTTTTTTTCAGTAAAATAGTGTGGGTTTTTTCTTCTAATGGTGCATAGAATTTTTGTTTAAACCCTTCTCTATTTATAGATAAGAATAGATAATCATTAATTTAGAATGACAACTACTTGTCTCAGTTTAGGTTTAATAGAAAAGAAGCTACATGTTATGAAGGGCAAAATAAATGTTCATTTATCAAATGTTACAAAATTCATGTAAAGGTATAACTCCATAAATACAAATCCTATTGGAGTTGTACCTCATGAAGTATGATCTTGTCAGTTCTGGGGAAATATGTCCTACCCCTGGATGATTTCTTGAAGGAAATCCTAAGTGGACCCTTGTTTCAATCATCCCTTGTTTACTCAGAGAGTGAGGTAAAAAACAAAAGGAAGGATTGCCCTCTGTATAGATATTTGATAAAAAAAAATAACATTCTGTCCCTTTTTTTTTTACCTTGTACAGATAGCATTGAGCAATTCTAAGAATTTCCACTGATGTACAGGGTAAGGTTGGATTGACCACCATAGCATCATAGTTGTTACTGCAGAGTGCTAGCAAGTGTATATTCAGCAAGTCCCCAACTGTACAATGATAGACTAGTTCATCTCTTAGAAACCTTCTGTTGTCAAACTTAAATGATTTTCTTTTCCTTAGAAACTAACTGCATAGAGCCTTCCATTTTGATCCAAGAATCCATAGTTGGACTCTGAGAATTCTAGTAAGTAAACTCTAATCCTGTCACTGATATTTATCCTTCATTCTTGAAAAACATCAGAGTGGTGATGCTGTGACAAATACATGACTTGCATTTGAATGAGGGGGCACTGTGCTAAGTTACCAGACTCATTTTCCTCTCCAGAGTCCTCTTGGTCCAGTGGCCAGATGTTAATCAGGACAACTGTAGATAACCCTGGATGCAGGCAATCAGGATTAAGTGAGTTGTCCATGGTCACACAGCAGTAAGGAGTCAAGTATCTCAGACTGGATTTAAACTCAAGGCCTCCTGACTTCAGTACCGGTGCCCTTTCTACTTTAAGTTATATGTATCTTTGACAGATTATAGTTGTCTGAGAAATAACTCTACTACCCTATTTATCCAAATCAGTTTTTCTTCTTGGCTTCACAATTTTTAAAAGTATTGTCACTATCCCAGACATTTTCAGAAATTACCTTGATATTTAAAGGTTTGAAGAATCCTGAGGCCTCAATCAGTGGAAAAGGTACATTCTCTACCTCTACAATAATACTTCCTTTAGGGGGGCAAAAAGGACCACTGATGGGAGGAAAAGCCTAAACATTTACCTGTATTTCTAGAAGAGAGGAGGAAATTTTTTGAACAGTGCTGGGTCAAGGTGAAATATGAAATGCCTATTAACTGAATCACATCTTTATGTTTAGCTATTAACTTCTCAAGAGAGTATAATAATAGTTATTATAGCTTGTTTTGAACATTATCCTCATTCCTGTCACTGAACGTTGAAGTCTTTGCACATTCTATTTTTTCTTTTAAATAAAGGAAATAAATAATTATCCCAGGCCTAATTTGCATTTTGCATTATGTATTTTTCTATTCTCATCTTTTGGGAGGAGGTACAAAGCATGAGTCAAAATCTGAACACTGGATATTCTTTCCTGGTTCTCCATAACAAGAACTTAAAGAACTTGAGGAGAGGAAAAGAACCTGATCTCTCTCTCTGGAGATAAGATGCCCTATATTTGAACATATTTTTCAGTCATGAGAATAGAACTATGAGGGGTCCCTTATCAAACAGAGAGCGAAGAGGTGCCCCTGCCTTGAGCCCAGCAGGAGATTATTGTTTGGATATGCATTAGTCTTGTGGTAAATGTTTCATAAAAGGTTCTCAAAAGCAAAGTATTACAGAAACATCTATAAGTTTAATCTATATCAGTAATAAGTTATCCTTTTCTTAAATCTAGACAAATAATTAAAAATATATCAAACTGGGTCAGATAGGTGGGGCAGTAGATAGAGCACCAGTCCTGGAGTCAGGAGGACCTGAGTTTAAATCCAGACTCAGACATTTAATAATTACCTAGCCATGCGACCTTGGGGCAAGACACTTAACCCCTTAACCCCATTGCCTTGCCTATATAGATACATACATGTGTGTGTATATATATATATACATATATATATATACATATATATATATATATATATATATATATATATATATATATATATATCCCAAACCATTATTAATTACCTAAAATTTTCTCAGGTGTAAATGATCACACAGAAAATTTAACAATCAGTCCTGTCAAACAAGTTAGAGCTGACTCCAGCAAATTCCTGAATGTGTAAATTTCTTTTCCCCCTAGAACTGAAGTTTATTTCCTTTTCAGGATATTTGATTAAACAAAACATTGATTTAGTTGCATATCTAATGTGATGTGAAATAAAACTTTACTAGTCATGTTCTTTTGATAGTGTTATGAGGAATAATTTATATTGTATAGAACAAAAATACCATAACTTGATAAATATTCACTTTAAAATAGTTTGATATTTTACATTTTTATAAAAATATTTAGATGCTTAATGTATGGCAGCTATTAAGATTTTTTTGAAAATTGTTACTTTCCTCCTTTTTTATTAGTTATGTAATCATGATATTTTTGAGATTTTATTACTTTGACAACATGATGGTCATACTAAACAATAACAAGTTAATGATTTCCTAGGTATTTTGAGAGTCTATTATTAAATTTTTCATTATATATATTTCCACTTCAGATTTGGACAAATATTAAAAATTTGGGGTGGTTTTAATGTCTTGTTGATTCTAGAATTAAGATATTATGGAGAAAATGTTAAGAATGCATATTAATTTAAAAGTGTGTCATGTGTACATTTTTCCATAGAGCCTGTTGGGTATTTATCAGCAATACCTGACCATATTCCTTGTAAGCTACTTTATCTTTAATGAGCTATTTAAGCAGAAAAACATACACAATAAATAATAACCCTTTCTTCTTAAATATAGTATCTCTATATCTCTCCAAGTACTTCATGACTCTCTTTTATGAATTTGGAAACTAAAGTATAAAAACAAAACAAACAAACAAAACAAACTGATTGTCTATTTCAGATAATAAAGAAATGACTGAGAAAGCAGAGAAATTAAGTTACAGCATGTAATTTTTCTGTTTATAGTATTAGTCTTGTGCAAGCTGAAAATAACTTTAAAAATGCAGATATCACAATAAAAAATGCTTCATTCACATAAATCCATTAGCACTTGCCTTTGTTTTCTGTAGCAGACTTGGTGTTTGTTTTCTACAGAACTTTAACTGCTCTATTTTCAGTGACTAAAGTGTTGTTCACACATCAAAAACTGTTTACTTTTATGCTAAATGAAGTATTGAATTTATTATAGCTTCTAATGCAGGGGAAACCTAACTAGTAGGATGCTTATTTTGTTTCTTTGGTACTGTGATTCCAAATGAAATGTGGGTAATTTCAATGATGGAGAGCATTCTAGAATATTAACAATTTGGTAATTATGCTGGCATAAAGAATGGTACTCATATTCATTACCACAAGCAATTGACCCTCAAAAAAATACTCCATAAACTGAACTTTTCTACTGTTGCTGTGCTAACATTTAATTAAGTAGAAGGTTATTGAAAGCAATGGAAGATTAAGATGTTCAAAGCTGGTGACTGGATGGTTCTTTTCCTTTGTTATTGAAGAAGATCAAAATAACATCACTATTATGTTAGAGGCAAGTTACTGTGTGTCCAACTATGGCTGATCAGATCAATATGAGCACAGAATGCTCTACCACAGGTCAGGGACAAACGGTCCACATGAACATCCTAGATGGTTACTCTAATTGTGCATCTCTCCTTTCCTTTGAGCTGTTTCCATTTTGCCTTGATCATAGAGCTCTGGGTGGTCCTATGATAGTGTCTCCCTTGCTACACAATCAATTCCAAAATTCTTAAGAGAGATATTGAGAGTGTCCTTGTATTGTTTTTTCTGATCTCCCTGTGAGTGCTTGCCCTATGTGAGTTTTCCAGAAAATGGCATTTTTGGCAAGCATGTGAATGGCATTCAAATAACAGGCTCCTCCAGGACTTAATTAAATTGATGACATCTCTCCCCAGAGATTTTTACTAGGAAAAGGAGGTCAATAATAATTGGCCTTTGATAATAGCAGTTATATGACAATATGCAATAGTGCTTTGAATTCCAATTATTTGTATGTAATACAGAATTTCACAATCATGTCTCTTGGGAGATAATTTATTATCATTATTTAAAATAAAAGCTACTTTGTAGTCTGCACAATCAGAATTTATTTTTTTTCTGCACATCTGAATTTTTCTTCCTGGTGTTTTTGTTTGATCTTTCTTAGAATTGATCAGGGGAATTCTTGGTTTTTTACTTGACTCTATTGTCTCCCACAGAGATAGACACATTTTCTCACTCTTTGCTCAGGACCATGTAACTTCTTGGAATCACATGACTAGAGCTGCATGAAATACAATTGCCAATTGAGTGTCACTTGTGTTACAGGGAGATTAACCCACTCCAATCCTACTTTTTTATTTGACAGTTATGGAACTGACCTTTTCTGAAACAGCTTCTCCAAAAGAACCTTTCTTTCTTGCCATGGTTTCAAGAGAAATTTACACACAGCTACCCCACCCACTTCAAATAACAATGGTGATTTGCAGCATAACTATATAACAATGAGAACATGTACTTATATAGGCAGGTGTGAGATTGAACCTTGAGCCTCTTGTGGTTTTCTTTTCCCTTTTTGTTTCCTTCTCTGAGCACAGGACACTGATTAATGATCCTGAGAACTGGATGTTTTCAGCCTTGGTGATGGCTTTGAAAGTTCCAGAATTCTGGGTCAGATACCAGTTTCCCAGTATGAGAATTCCTTACTAGCACACTTCTCTGAGGAGATGACTACTCAGAGGATCATTTTATAACTAAAAGGTCTACATCAGATTGTCTTCTGTTGGGGGTGAGGGAAGGAAGAGAGGGAGAAAATTATAAAATTCAAAACCTTGCCAAAAATGGTTGTTAGAAACTAAAATTATATATAAAATTAGAAAAAAATAAAATATTTATATAAAAATAGAAAAAAAATAAAAATAATTAAAGGTCTAGAAAACGATTTGTTATGAATAGGTAGGAGATCTGGACCTTGTGAGTTATTTGGATCATTTAGGTCCAAGGTAGATATAAAATATCAATTCAGCGATCCCATCTAAGACAATTACCACAAAGTACTTTTACCACTGGGGCAGATGGGTGGCACATTGGATAGGGTGCAGGGCTTAGTTTACTCTTCATGTACTTAGGACAAGTCACTGAACCTATATTTATTTCATAGTTTTCTTCTCTGTGAAAGAGAAATAATAACATATTTTACCCAGGATTGTGAAAATCAAATGATATGATAATTGTAAAGCTCTTAGCAAAATGCCTGCCCTAGACTAAGTGTTATATAAATGTAAATTATGATTATGATTTACCTTTAATGAAGGCCATTTGAGGGATTTGTTTTTTCTGTTTTTGTACATGAATGACTTTGCATTAGATACAAAGTCATTCATGAACAAAAACAAAAAATAGGAGATATTTATAACTAATATATTAAAGAATGAATGCTTGCTAAGGATTTGGGGAACCTGACACCATGTACATAATTTGTACTTATGTTTTATAGGTTTAACTGGAGAAATTTAGATGGGAATAGATCCAAGGAGTGAGAACCTGTTCTTCTTTGAATTTAGTTTACTAATATAAATTTAGGCTGTACCCAGTGCCTATAGTCAAAGGCAGACCATCAGTCACTCAGTGCTCACCCCTCCCTGTTCTTGCCTTATAAATCTTGCAGTGTCTATCAATCATGATATGTCACTCACAGCTCTACCCTCACCTATAACCATTTCCTTTCTATCTAGATTCACTGGAGTTTCAGTCACTTCCTTCAAGGTCATGGTTAATTAGCTTAGTGAAAGCAAGATATAATCAAGAAACAATCGACAAATATGAAATTCAATTGTCCACATAATTATCAATTTTAACGTCCTAATGTATATCCTGATTGTTTTCAGTTTGAAGTTTATTTCCATTCTTTTTCATTTTTTTCAGCTGTAAGAAACAACCTGGAAGTACAATCAGAACTCCTCTCTCCCAGAAAGGTGGGAACAGGAAACAAAAATTACTTTCCAACAGATTGTTTATATCACAAATGGAGAATGCTGCAGAGCTTTCAATACATCTGAACAGGACAAGAACCTTGGTATAGCCAGAATCCTAGGAATTCATTCTAATGCATGCTATGCACATCTATCTATCCTTGCAATTCCTGCACTTAAAATGGATACAGACAGTTGAAGACAGTTGAGTTATGAACTGACTTCTCCACTTCTGAGGCAACATAAAAAGCAAGAGAGATATGAATATATGTCAGTCCATAATTTTGCTTTACTTCTGCCTTTCACCTTTAAACTTTTGATACTTATTTCTCACCTAATTTTACATCAGCAGTCTCCCCAATATGGGTCATGCTGGCAACAGAACCTATAAGAAACTGTTTGAACTTAGGATACCAGTGAAATACTGATAACTGAGTCTCTTACAAATGAATCAACTACTTTGATTAAAATACAGATTGAATATTTGCATCAAGTTATATATACAGTTTTCATGTAATTATCACTGGTAAAGAATCAAATATATTTTAATATTTTTCCATTTATACCCTAATTGACTAGTTATACAAAAATATAAATTTCATAGGAACAAGATTGGCAAATATACACTAATAATAGTAAGAATGTGAAACTTGAAGACATTTTTATCATTGATTCTCTTCCTTAGTTTAGTAAAGCTAAAGTGTATTATTATTATTATTATTATTATTATTATTATTATTATTATTATTTCCTTTTCCTCACTGCTAAGTGAAGAGCTTGATTTTCCATAAATTGTAGCCAAAACTGCAACAGCCATGTTTACATTAACTTGACATAAAATCCCATGCAGGGTTTACCTATTCATCTACCTAAAACTATCCATAAATGGAGACATAAAACTTAGGGTCTTTCCCCGACTTCTTTTTTATGCATAGCATTTTAAACTCATTTCTAAAGAAGAGATATTGATCATCCAGGGGGACTGAGACACCAGAGAAGACAGTAAATATTCACACTTAAAATTTGTTTGCTTGATTGCTTACAGATTTGAAAATAAAATCTTTCCTTTCTTTTCTCAGAGTCACTTAACTGCTAACTATAATTGGGTAGGACATTTAATAGACACTTGGAATTCTCCCTTGGTGATGAAAGTCCTTTATTATTTCTACACTGCAAGAAATTAAATATTTTAATGTAAGCAAAGCAAGCTTAACCATGATTCATATACAGAAATTATTATTGGACAGCTTCATTAGTGTAATGATCTTTCTTACAAATGAGACACTGAAGATTGGATTTCAGTAATAAGGTATTTGCTTATCGCCACCTTCACGTAAATAATTACAGAATTGTATGCCAGCTTAATCATATTTTTAATGAATAAACTATGTTCATCACCTGACACATGACAGTGACAATCCAAAAAGAGCATGATATGGTTTTAAATATCTTTTCTACTTTTATTTGAGTATATTCCAATTAGTTAAGCACAGACTGTTGCTCATTTTATTTAATGATTTCCCCAATAATCCTACTTAGTGTAATTAAAAATAGATGTTATTCTGCTTTGGGAAAATTTCTTTGGGTGTTTGTGTGTTTGTGTGTGTGTGTGTGTGTGTGTGTGTGTGTGTGTCTTCTGATCAACATTTAAATGGCTCTGTGAGCTTATCAATACATATAATCCTTGTACAGATACCTATCCCAGTCATTTATTCTTTCTTATCATGTGCTATTCTTTTTTCGCATCTCTCCATATTTGTTCAAACATTTTTAAAAATCCATATAAAAGGCTAGAAAATTTCTCTACACATCTTTACAGTTTTTATTGTACCAAAAGAATGCTCAGACTATTTGTTATTTTTAATTGACCTTTATAGCAAACACCACTCCTTTTCTAGTAATATATTTCCTCAGTGACATCCTATATATCAATTCTTAAGCATAGGTTATCTTTGTGTGTATATATATATATATATATATATATATATATATATATATATATATAGTAGTTAATTAACATTCAAAGTACATTTCTCATTTTTTCTTAGGGTCAACCCCAACTTTCAATGCTCAAATATCATTGTGTTTTAATATTGTCAAATATGAGGCATCATTTGTGTTGAATCAAAAAAGATCCATGAGCCACATATTATCATTAAATGCAATTCATAATTTTGTAAATGTGTTATTCCTCTTTGATTGTGTATGGAAAGTATTATCTTTCAGTTTTTATCACAAAGATATGTTGTGCTCTACAAACTCAAAAGTACTCAACCATTTGTCATAATCTATACAATGAAAATTTCTTGGAAAACCTTGCCTACCTATCAAGTAGGAGACTGTTCAAGTAGACATTACAATTCCCGTTGATTCTAGAGCTCAAGAGTTAGGTATAATTTCAAGTAAAGTTGACAGTGCATCTGAAGAAACACTGTGCCTGTGGCACAGAACATGTTGTTTAAGTTAGCAACAACATAGTTAAAGGGAAATCGAATGGAGCTATCAATTAGTGATTGAGTCTCTAATGAAGTAACCACTATAATTGTTGTATGAATTGTAAAATTTCTGATCCAGTGGAAGATATATTTTTCAAGCTCTATTTTAATTACATCCAACAAAATTTGGCAAGTTGACTACAATTGATTTTTTAATGTCCTGTTCATTGACCCATAAATTATTTTGGGTAAAATTATTTAGTTTCCATTTAGGTTTTCTTTTTTTATCAAAAGTTCCCTCTATCATATCACAACTAAATTCTGATCTCTACATGATGAAGGAAGATCAGTTGGAAGTGTCTGCTGTACCAGAGTGAGGAGGAGTGCAGAACAGTATGTGTAGCATGGAAAGAACTGGCCCTAGCAATCCAGGAAAAAGGAGCAGGTGAACTGGGCAAGTGGTAGCAGTGGTGGTTTCCAGATATCTCAGCCCAAGGAATGCCAAGGACAACTAGGAATGTGAGTAGGAAAATTATTCCACATTGGGGTTTGATTGGAGCCCAGTGCATCTTAGGCCTCAGTAATAGAAAGAAGCAATTCAATTACTGTGAAGCCACAGACAGGATAGCACAAAATTTTGCAACTTCTGTTTTAAGGGAATATGATTATTTCAGAAGGAAAAACAGTATGGATTAGAACTAAAAATCAATTCCAAAGCAAAAGTGACCATATTCTTTCAGGGAAAGAATAAAAATTCAATGAAATAGGGGTATTTCCTGATATAATGACCACAGCTGAAAAAGAAAATTTGATCTTCAAATATAAGAAGCATGAAATAGGTAAATCAAGGGACTTAATGATGTTGAATTGCTTATATTCTGTCATGGGAAAATGATACTAACAACTCAAGTGAACTTTCTCATTTATTGGGACAATTAGAAGGAGGATAGATAGACAAGGAACAGGTTGGAATTGAATTTGAAAGGAAACTATATTAAAAAGATGGAGTTAATGGGTGAAAGAAGAATGTATGGAGGGAAGGGAGGCAGAATGATATAAGGTATTTCACATAAAAGAGGTAAGAAAAAATGTTTACTGTGGAGTAGAAGAAGAAGAGGGTGAGAAGGAATGAATGAACTTTACTTTCATCTTAATTGGCTCAGGGAGGGAATAACACTAAATACTCAATTAGTTATAGAAATCTAACTTACCATAGAGGAGTAGGAGAGGAAAAAGGATAGGAGAAAGTTGGCTCAAAGTAGGTGATAGAAGGGAGTGAAGATTGGGGGAGTTGGTAATCAGATACAAAACACTTTTGAGGAGGGAATGGATGAAAGGAAAGAAAGAACAGAATAAAATGAGAATGGAGGGAAATACAATTAGTAATAGAAACTGTGGGGAAAAATTGAAAAAAAATTTCTCATAAAGATGTCATTTCTCAAACATTAGAGAACTGAGTCGATTTATATAAAATAAGAGCCCTTCCCCAATTGTCAAATGATCAAGAGATTTGAATAATTTTCGGATAAGTTTATCCATGCTATCCATTTAAATCATTTTTTTAAATGTCCTAACTCACTATTGTCAGGAGAAACAGGGATTCATATAATTCTGAGATAGTTCCTGATACCTATTGGACAGAAAGAGAAACTGGTAAATAGTGGAGGGGGTATAGGAAAAAAATGAGACATTAATGCACTATTGGAAGAGTTGTGAAAGGATTCAATAATATCATTCTCAAAAATAGAGCTGATGGTTTCTGAATATAGGTTGAATCATTCTTTTATTAACATTATTTTTCTTGAAGTTTCTTTTTCTTTGGGAGGTGATGGTTATGTTTACTTTTACAACATGGCTATTGTGGTAATGTTTTATATAACTACTCGTTTTCAATGTATATCAAAAAGCTTGTTTTCTCAGTGGGGTGAATTGGGGTGAGAGGAAGGTAGAGAATACTAAACTTGAGGTTTTAAAATGTTAAAAACTTGTTTTGCATATGACTAGGTAAATATAAATAAAATGCAATAAAATTTTAAAAAATCAATGCACTCCTATCTTTTATAGTCTTTCCTTTCTAAACTCACCACAATGCTTCTAGATTGACACCTCCTTTCTCAGCCTCTTTCTCCCTTTACAAAAGGAAGGAGTATCAAGCTCTTCCTAGTGACTTCCTTTATAGAATGCAAAAATTGTATACTGCACAAATTTGCGTCTGTTGCCAGGTCTGGTTTCAACTCTATAGAATGAGATGATTCCATATAGTTACCTTTGCTTTCCTGTCTCCTTTGGTCTTAATCATCCCTTTTGGATTATAAATTCCTTGAAACTATGGATTATTTTTCATTTTATTAGTTATATCCTCTGTGCTTAGCATGGTGACTGGTACATAGTATGTGTTTAATAAATGTTCATTGGATTGACTTTCTAATATTCTGTTCTGATCCTGCCAACAAGTGAAATAAAAATGAGCTGAAATACAAATGACAAAGGAAGAAAAGAATCTCTCTTTTCCCATTATTTTTGTTTTGTTCCGGGAACATTCATTTATATACTCATTTTATTATAATGTCTATATTGTTAGTCATTCACAAATAAAGTTGCTCTTTATTAATAAAATTTCACTCTGTGAAAAACAAATGGATTCTCATGATAAGTCACTTATTTTAAAGTAGATTGTCTATGGTTTGGTCTTCTGAAGGCTCCAAAGCTTGCATCTTAATTGAAGGTTTTCTGATCTGGAATATTTTCTTATTCCATCTCTGACAGCTTTGTTTTTTACTTACTTTAAGAAACTTCATTTTCTGTGTCAGGAAACAAATTTTAATTAGATCCACAATGCACTGCTTGATGCATGCCAAATTTCTTGGTGCTGAAATCTCACAGATGAGACAGCATTCATGACTGAATTAATAAGCAACTAGAGAAAGAATAGTCTAAAGTATTTGTTGCCTAGCACAGATTTACATGTACTCTAGGTTAAGACAGTTTTAATTGCTCCCTTTAAAATGATGTGGTTTAATAAAGCTTAATTCTTGCAAGTCTCTCACTCTTTTTTCTCTACTTTATCTTCTTTTATTAGCAAAGAACAACAGTTTGTTCTTCATAAAGGTATTGTGGTATTATAGAGAAATTTTGGTATTATTAGTTTGGCATGAGAATAACAAATGCTTAGTCATTTTTCATGCCAATTCTTTGTGATCCTATTTAACAAAGATAGTGGAGTGAGTTATTATTTTCTTCTCCAACTCATTTTATATATGAGGAAAACTGATGCAAATAGATTAATTGACTTGCCCAGGGTACCATAACTAGTTAATACTTGAGGTCACATTTGAACCCAGGAAGTTGAGTCTTCTTGACT
This sequence comes from Macrotis lagotis, assembly GCF_037893015.1. NCBI lineage: Eukaryota > Metazoa > Chordata > Mammalia > Peramelemorphia > Peramelidae > Macrotis > Macrotis lagotis. The sequence continues at coordinate 177,143,319 of NC_133666.1, forward strand.
TCAGGACTACACTATCCACTGTGTGTAATGATTAAGAAGAATATGTTCTAGCCAACAGAGTGGCACACTCCTATGCTCAGAGTATAACTGAGTAGGAATGATTCAAAGGAAGGAGGTTTGAAAAAGGATGCTGAAATCAGGGCAATGATTATGGTACAGAAATGCAGGTTTAGGAAAGAAGCATAGAGAGATCAAGCATTTCCCATCCTGTTGTCCAATCTCATGTAATTTACCCTTAGATTGATACATAGGCGATACTCCATATTTCTATAGCAAGTCAACAGATTTTTTCTCTTTAAATAAGGAATTGCTATAGAGATTAAAATATGTCTTATCTTAAATGAAAAATTATCTAGAGGTTAAGTAATGCAATTTATGTTATCTTATTATTGCTATATTACACAAGAAAGTAAAAAAGATTCTTAGGCTTCTCAGGTCTCATATATATGTATATTTATATTTGCATGTAAATATAATTGTAACATAAATACCCATGCTTATATATACAAGAATGCACATATATATATACATAGATATATACATAGATATATAGATATATATCACAGAGATAGTAAGTAAAGAACATGCTAAGAACATAGCATCACAAAATATTAAATTGATGATCAGAAGTAATAATAGTGAAATTGAAGAGATCTGAACTAGAAGTGAAAATATCATTAATGTTTGGGTAGTCATTTTCCAATTATTTGCAAAAAAGAGAAGATGCTCAATGTTTTAGTTAAGGTAGCATTTGTGATTGTTTAAAATGTAAGAGAATGTTTCTTTTCCCATCCCTAGAAAATATTTTAAATAATCTTCATATATATGTCTGCAAATTATAGGCTTAGCATTCAAGAGGTTTTTTATCTACTTTACTGAGAAGTATAGAGAATATAAAATCTTATTCTAATTCTTATTTTTTTACTTTTTTTAAAAAAAGGACATTTGATTTAGTAGAATTAAAGACCATCAAATGTTCCCTTCTTTCAATATGTCTCATATGTTTGTAAGAACTATATAATTCCTTGAGAACTGACAATGAGGTAAGTCTTAGACTAAAGGAAAGGGCAGAAAATAATATATTTTTTTAGAAATTTGCAGTGGTGTTTGTTATTTTATTTTCTTCTGATGATACTATGTGTATATGAGTCACAATATGACAGTCTGGAAGTGGAGCCAAGATGATGGAATAAAGGCAGGTACTCATCCAAGTTCTCCCCCAAATGACTCCAAATATCTTTAAATAATGACAGTGAACAAATTCTAGGGTGGCAGAACCCACACAAAAGACTGGGAAAATAAATAGGAAGGGTTTGACACCCATGGGTGAAAGAGGAACTCAGTGCAATCTGGGACATTCTGGAGTGGACTGGCCCCAGGAATCCAGGAACAGGCTGCAGGATGACTTCTTAGTGGCAGTAGTGGCAGTTACCAAACCTCTCAGCCCAAGAATTATCAAGGACAACTTGGAAGGTCAACAGGAAAAGTCTGCCACACCTGACTGAGAGTGAAACACAGTCCAATGTAGGCCTCAGCAGACCAGTCCCCAGAGGGAGCTCTTTCTGAAGCTTTCAACCCATGGATGGCAAGGGGGTTAGAAGGAGATTAATAGAGGTCTTCACTGAGGCAAGACTATTTGTTTTGCCCACACTCAAATCACAAATCAGGGCCCTGGGTCCAGGAAAAGAAACAGACTTACAACAGAACTTGCTGCCTAAAGAGAGTAGTAGTAGGAGTGTTTGTGGTAACCCACAGCCAGGAGAGAAGCCATAAGCTCTCATAAGATATTGGAACAATTGAAAACTTGCTAATTCCTAGAAGTATCACTGTAAACATCTGCAAAAAGTTACTCAAAAGGTTGAGTGAGATAGGGTATTCTCCACCCAGGAAGCAGAGTCCCACCTTAACAACGAGATCCAATCAAGTCATAGACTGGGGAAATGAGCAAACAGATTAAAAAATAAAAATGCAATTATTATGATCATATGGAACATCAAAATAACACACTCAGAAGAAGATAAGAAAGTCAAAGTTTCCACATGAAAAACTTCCAAGAAAAATATGAATTGATCTCAGACCACAGAAGAGCTTAAAAATATTTTTTGAAAATTAAGTATGGGAGATAGAGGAAAATTTGGGAAGAAAAATGAGATGATGTAGAAACATCATGAAAACTGAGTCAGCAGTTTGGTGAAGGAGATACTAAGAAATACTGAAGAAAATAACATCTTAAAAACTAGATTGGGTCAAATACAAAAGGAAGTCCAAAAAGCCAATGAAGAGAAGAATAACTTAAAAAGCAAAATTGGTTAAATGGAAAAGGAGAAACAAAAAACTTGCTAAAGAAAATAATTCCTTAAAGTATAAATGAGCGAAGGAAAGTTGATGACTATGTGAGAAATCCAGAAACAGTAAAACAAAACAAAAAGAATGAAAAAGTAATAGAAAATGTGAAATGTCTCATTAGAAAAAACACTGACTTGGAAAACAAATCCAGAAGAGATAATTAAAACTTATTGGACTACCTGAAAGTCATGATCAGAAAAAAAGATTGAAGATATCATTTTTCAAGAAATTATCAAGGAAAACTGCCATGACAGTGAACTCAAAATAACTTTGAAATTGAAAGAATCCACTTATTACCTCCTGAGAAATACTACCAAAATGAAAACTGCCTAGAACATTTTATCCAAATTTCATAGCTTCAGAGTCAAGGATAGTCAAGGATAAACTATTGCAAGCAGCTCCAAAAAATAATTCAAATATCATGGAGGCACTATCAGGATAGCACCAGATTTAGCAACTTCTACACTAAGGTATTTTAGGGTTTGGAATATGATATTCCAGAAGCCAAAACAGCTTGGATTATAACCAAGTATCAACAACCTAGGAAAACTGAACATCATTTCAGGGGGAAAGAGACATTTAATGAAATAGGATACTTCCCAACTTTCCTGATGAAGCGACCACAACTGAACAGAAAACTTGATCTTCAAACACATGTTGCAAATGAATTATTAGAAGATAAGCAAGAAAGGCAAATCATAAGTTTCTTAATGAAGTTGAACTACTTATGTTTCTGCATGGGAAGGTGATGCTAATAACTCATATGAACTTTCTCATTAATAGGACAGTTAGAGGGAGTGTATATATATATATATATATATATATATATATGCAAGATAATATATTAAAAAGATGGAATTAATGAATGAGAGAAGGAAAAGGTCTAAGTAGAATGAATTAAATTATTTTACATAAAAGAGGAAGAAAAGGCTTTTGCAAAGGAGTGGAATGGGGGCAGGTGAGGGGGAGTAAGTGAGCCTTACTCTCATCAGAATTGACTCAGAGAGGGAATAATAACATACAGAAAGGGGCCTGGAGGTTTGTGGGAGGAAGCAATCAAATGCAAAACACTTTTGAGGAGTGAATGAATGAAAGGAGAGAGAGAGAATAGAATAAATGGGGATATAGGGAATAGGAAGGAAGAAAATACAATTAATAATAGTAACTCTGGGGGAACATATCAAAAAAGTTTCTTTCATAAAGATCTCATTTCTCAAACACAAAGAACTAGTCAATTTATAAAAAATAAGAGTCATTTCCCAAATGATAAAATATCAAAAAATATGAACAATTTTCAAATGAGGCTATCAGTGCTCTCTATTTAAATCTTTTAAAAAATGTCCTCAGTATTGACAGAATAAATATAGATTGGAACAATTCTGTGTATTACCTTGAACTTATTGGATTGGCTAATAGGACAGAAAGAGAAAATTTTAAAAGATCGGAGGGGATGTATGGAAAAAGAGGCATTAATAAACTATTGTAGGAGTTGTGAAAGGATATGACAATTCTTTTTTGTTTGTTTGTTTCCATGTTGTACCTTGATCCAAATTGGGTATGATGAAAGAGAAATCATATCCTTAAAGAGAAGTCTAAGAGGTAACAAGATCAGACAATAAGCTATCTGTTTTTTTTTCTAAATTAAAGGGAATAGTCCTTGTACTTTGTTCAAACTCCACAGCACCTTATCTGGATACAGATGGTACTCTCCTTTCGAGACAGCTCAAAATTGTTCCTGATTTTTGCACTGATGGAATGAGCAAGTCCTTCAAGATTGAACATCACTCCCATGTTGCTGTTAGGGTGTACAGTGTTTTTCCGGTTCTGCTCATGTCACTCAGCATCAGTTCATGCAAATCCCTCCAGGTTTCCCTGAAATCCCATCCCTCCTGGTTTCTAATATAACAATAGTATTCCATGCCATACATATACCACAGTTTGCTAAGCCATTCCTCAATTGAAGGACATTTACTGGATTTCCAATTCTTTGCCACCACAAACAGGGCTGCTATAAATATTTTTGTACAAGTAATGTTTTTACCCTTTTCCCTCATCTCTTCAAGGTATAGACCCAGTAGTGCTATTGCTGGGTCAAAGGGTATGTACATTTTTGTTGCCCTTTGGGCATAGTTCCAAATAGCTCTCCAGAATAGTTGGATGAGTTCACAGCTCCACCCAGTCTAATAGTGTCCCAGATTTCCCACATCCCTTCCAAAAATGATCATTATCCTTCCTGGTCATACTAGCCAATCTGAGAGGTGTGAGGTGGTACCTCAGGGACGCTTCAATTTGCATTTCTCTAATAATGATTTCGAGCATTTTTTCATATGGCTATGGATTACTTTGATCTCTTTATCTGTAAATTGCATTTGCATATCCTTTGACCATTTGTCAATTGGGGAATGGCTTTTTGTTTTAAAAATATGACTCAGTTCTCTGTATATTTTAGAAATGAGTCCTTTGTCAGAATCATTAGTTGTAAAGATTGTTTCCCAATTTACTACACTTCTTTTGATATTGGTTACATTAGTTTTATCTGTGCAAAAGCTTTTTAATTTAATGTAATTGAAATCATCTAATTGGTGTTTGGTGATGTTCTCCAACTGTTCCTTAGTCATATACTGTTCCCCTTTCCATAGATCTGACAGGTAGACTAGTTCTTGATCTTCTAATTGGCTTATTATATTGTTTTTTATGTCTCTGTCCTGTAACTATTTGGATCATATCTAGGTAAAGGGTGTGAGGTGTTGGTCTAATCTAAGTTTCTTCCATACTAACTTCCAATTTTCCCAGCAATTTTTATCAAAGAGGAAGTTTTTATCCCAATGGCCAGACTCTTTGGATTTATCAAACAGCAGATTACTATAATCTTCTCCTGCTTTTACACCTAGTCTATGCCACTGGTCCACCACTCTATTTCTTAGCCAATACAAAACAGGTTTGATGACTGATGCTTTATAATATAATTTTAGATCTGGTAGGGCTAAGCCACCTTCTTTTGCACTTTTTTTCATTAAGCTCCTGGCTGCCGGCAATTCTTGACTTTTTATTTCTCCATATGAATTTACTTACAATTTTTTCTAACTTGTTAAAGTAATTTTTTGGAATTTTGATTGGTAGGGTACTAAACAGATAGCTTAGTTTTGTTAGAATTGTCATTTTTATCATATTAGCTCTACCTATCCATGAGCAGTTGATATTTGCCCAGTTATTTAAATCTAATTTAATTTGTGTGAGAAGTGTTTTATAACTGTTTTCAAAAAGATTCTGAGTCTGTCTTGGCAAATAGACTCCCAAATATTTTATATTGTCTGAGGTTAGCTTGAATGGGATTTCTCTTTCTAGCTCTTCCTGCTGTTTCTTGCTAAACATATATAGAAAAGTTGAGGATTTGTGAGGGTTTATTTTATAACCTGCAACTTTGCTAAAATTGCTAATTGTTTCCAGGAGTTTTTTAGATGATTTTTTGGGATATTGTAAGTATACCATCATGTCATCTGCAAAGAGTGTAAGTTTTGTCTCTTCCTTCCCAATTCTAATTCTGTTAATTTCTTTTTTCTTCTCTAATTGCTGATGCTAACATTTTTAACACAATATTGAATAGTAGTGGTAATAATGGGCACCCTTATTTCACCCCTGATCTTATTGGGAATGCCTCTAGCCTCTCCCCATTGAATTTAATGCTTGCTGATGGTTTCAGATAGATACTGCTAATTATTTTAAGGAACAGTCCATTCATTCCTACACTCTCTAGTGTTTTTAATAGGAATGGATACTGTATTTTGTCAAAAGTTTTTTCAGCATCTATTGATATGATCATGTGATTTCTGATAGGTTTTTTTGTTGATATAATTGAGTATACTAACAGTTTTCCTAATATTGAACCAACCCTGCATTCCTGGAATAAATCTTACTTGATCACAATGTATTATCCTAGTGATGACTTGTTGTCATCGTTTTGCTAAGATTTTATTTAGGATTTTTGCATCTATATTCATCAGGGAGATAGGTCTATAATTTTCTTTCTCTGTTTTAACTCTTCCTGGTTTAGGTAACAGTACCATATTGGTTTCATAGAAAGAGTTAGGCAGAGTTCCATCTTTCCCTTTTTTTACAAAGAGTTTATATAGGACTGGAATCAATTGTTCCTTAAATGTTTGGTAGAAATCACTTGTGAATCCATCAGGCCCTGGAGATTTTTTTTAGGGAGTTTAGTAATGACTTGTTGAATTTTTTTTTCTGAGATAGGGTTGTTTAGGTATTTAATCTCTTCTTCATTTAACCTGGGCAACTTATATTTTTGTAAATATTCATCCATTTCCCTTAGATTATTAAATTCATTGGCATAGAGTTGGGCAAAATAATTTCAAATTATTACTTTAATTTCCTCCTCATTGGTGGTGAGTTCACCTTTTTCATTTATGATACTAGCAATTTGGTTTTCTTCTTTCTTTTTTTTAATCAAATTGACCAGAGGTTTATCAATTTTATTGGTTTTTTCATAATACCAACTTTTGGTTTTATTTATTAATTCAAAAGGATTTTTGCTTTCAATTTTATTAATTTCTCCTTTAATTTTTAGAATTTCTAATTTGATTGTTGATTTGTTCTTTCTTCTAATTTTTTAGTTGCATTTTTAGTTCATTGATTTTGTCTTTCTTCAATTTATTCATATAAGCATTTAGAGATATAATATATCCCCTGAGAGTTTCTTTGAATGAATGCCATAGGTTTTGGTATGTTGTTTCATTATTATCATTATTTAGGATAAAATGGTTAATTCTTTCTATAATTTTTTTTTGGTCCACTTATTTTTTAAAATGAGGTTATTCAATTTCCAATTTGTTCTGGGTCTATATCTCCTTGGCCCAATATTGCATATGACTTTTATTGCATTGTGATCTGAGAAAGATGTATTCACTATTTCTGCCTTTCTGCAGTTGATCATTAGGTTTTTATGTCCTAGTACATGGTCAATTCTTGTATAAGTTCCATGTACTGCAGAGAAAAAGGTATATTGCTTTCTATCCCTATTTGGTTTCCTCCATGAGTCTACCATATCTAATTTTTCTAACAATCTATTTACCTCCCTAATTTCTTTCTTATTTGTTTTATGATTCAATTTATCTAGATCTGATAGAAGGAGGTTGAGATATCCCACTAGTAGAGTTTTGCTGTCTATGTCTTCCTGTAATTCTTTCAGCTTCTCCTCTAAGAATTTGGGTGCTGTCCCACTGGGTGCATATATATTCAATATTGAAATGACTTTATTGTCTATGGTACCTTTTAGGAGGATAAAGTTTCCTTCCTTATCTCTTTTAATGCTGTCTATTTTTGCTGCAGCTTTGTCTGAGATAAGGATTGCTACCCCTGCTTTTTTTAGTTCAGCTGAAGCAAAATATATTTTGCTCCAGCCTTTTACCTTTACTCTATATGTATCTCTCTGTTTCAAAGGGGTTTCTTGTAATCAGCATATTGTAGGATTCTGGGTTTTAATCCACTCTGCTATTTGCTTACATTTTAAGGGAGAGTTCATCCCATTCACATTCAAGGTTATGATTACTAATTCTTTATTGCCCTCCATGCTATCTTCCCTCTGTTTGTATTTTCCCCCTTTCCCCCCTTTTATCCATATTCCCCAGTCCTTTGTTTCTGAAAAACACCCCCTTCAATGTGTTTGCCCTCCTATATCACGCCCTCCCCTTTCTTTCCCCTTTCCCCTTTCCCTTTTCCCTTCCATTCCTTTTGTTATTTCCCCTTATTTCCCCCATTCCCCTTCCCTTTCTCTGCCCCCCCTCCCCTTTTCCCCTTTTAATACTTGAAAGGTTAGATGTTTTATAAGTTAACTGAGTATGTGCAGGTGGATTTTAAGCCAAGTCTGATGAGAAGAAGATTCAGGTGTTTCTCCTCTGCTCCCTTCTTCCCCACTATTACCATATGTTTTTTGTATCTCTTAGTGTAATGAGATTTACCCCCATTCAACCCCCTCCCTCCTCCCATTTCTTTCCTGTCTCCCTTTTTAGGGCAGTAGTGTAGATCATTCTAAGTCATCGAAAATTCTAAGTGTCTGTCCCTTTTAGTTCTGTATATTATATCGAATAGAGTCAAAATTCCTGAGAGTTATTAAAGTCTTTCTCCCAAGTGGGGTTAAAGCCAGTTACATCTCTTTTGATAGCAGTCTCATGGATAGGTCATGAATGTCCATCATTTCTGGCTATATATAGTCTCTCTGTTAGCATTACAATTATCAAAATTTATGAGAATCTTTTCCCCCATGCTGGGATATAGCCAATTTCAATTTACTGGATAGCATTTTTTTTCCTTTTACCGCACCCCCCCCCTTTTATTACCTTTTCATGTGTCTCTTGAACGTCCTGTTTGATGTCCAAATTTTCTGTTTAGCTCTGGTCTTTTCATCAGAAACTTTTGGTATTCTTTTGTTGGGGAGGGGCTGGTTCACAGGGGCTTGGGATCGCTAAAGGCTTTACTCACTGAGTGCGGTTTCTCTGGCTGGCCAGTGGGAGGTGCTGGTTGCTTTCTCTGGAGTGTCTGTGACCTTGGTTGAGGCCCTCTCCCTTTCCTTGAAGGGAGGAGTTGGAGGTATTGAATTCTTGTGCCTTCAATCAGTGGTGGGCTTTACCCTGGCCTGAGGTCATTCCTCAGCTGGGCTGGTTCTTCTGCTGAGACACCTGGGCCTGAGGCAGTAGTTTGCATTTGTTTGTTAGGGGAGAAGTCTGAGTTGTAATGGGACTCAGACCAGAGAAGCCCAGGGATGGTGTCCAAAGCTTTCCTGCTCCAGAATCCCGCCCCACCCCAGCCCTGTCCTGGATCTCCAGGGAGACAGCTCCAACACCAGTGCCTCTGCTCCCCCCAGAGACTCACGCCCCCGCGGTCCAGCCCCACCTCTGATCCAGCAGGTCCGGCTCTCCGGCCCTCAGACTCGCGGGTTCCAATTCAGCTGCTAGTCTGGTTGATTGGGCTGATCCTCCCTCTAGGCCCAGACTCACCAGCCCTAATTCAGCCACAGTTCCTGCTGGAGACAAATCCCGAGGGAGATGTTCTTTCTCTTGGCTTTTCTTTCTGCATTTTTTTGAGTCGGATTTCTTTTAAGATGTTTGTTTCATGTGATAGATAGGGAAGAGATCAGGAGACTTTAGAACTATGCCTGTCTTCTCTCTGCTATCTTGGCCTGATATGACAATTCTTTAGAGCAATTTGGGACTATGCCCAAAGGTCTGTAAAGCCATGCCTCCCCTTTGACCTAACAATGTCTACTACCAGAAGAGAAAGAAAAACAGGAAAGGACCTCTATGTATAAGGATATTTATAGCAGCTCTTTTCTGATGGAAATGAACTGGAGATTGAAGGAATGCCCATCAGTTGGAGAATGGCTGAATAAATTGTGGTATTTGATTAAAATGAAATGCTATTCTTTTTATAAGAAATGATGACCAGGATAATCTCATTAAAAAAAAACAACTTAGATGATCGGATGCAAAGGGATATGTACTATATACAAAGTTAGAGCAATGCTATAGTGTGATCAGCTTTGAATGACACCTTTCCTTAGCAGTGCTGTGACTCAAAAGAATCCTTAAGGATTCATGATAAAGAATACTTTCCATCTCAAAGACAAAGCTGATGGCATCTGAATGCATTTTGAAGCTTTTTTAACTTTATTTTTCATGAGGTTACTCTTTTATGGGGGGAAGGGATTATGTTTCCTTTTACAACATGACTTGTGATAATGTTTTACTTAATCACACATTTTTAAATTAATTTTTATTAAAGATATTGTTTGAGTTTTACAATTTCCCCCCCAATCTTACTTCCCTCCCCCCACTCCTCCACGGAAAGCAATCTGTCAATCTTTACTTTGTTTGCATGTTGTACCTTGATCCAAATTGCGTGTGATGAGAGAGAAATCATATCCTTAAAGAAGAGACAAGAAATCTAAGAGGTAACAAGATCAGACAATAAGATATCTGGGTTTTCTAAATTTAAGGGAATAGCCCTTGAACTTTGTTCAAACTCCACAGCTCCTTATCTGGATACAGATGGCACTCTCCTTTGCAGACAGCCCAAAATTGCTCCCAATTGTTGCACTGATGGGATGAGCGAGTCCTTCAAGGTTCATCATCACTCCCATGTTGCTGTTAGGGTATACAGTGTTCTTCTGGTTCTGCTCATCTCACCCAGTATCAGTTCATGCAAATCCCTCCAGGCTTCCCTATCACACATTTTTAACCTCTATTTCAAATGACATACTTTCTCAATGAAGAGAAATGGGTAGAATGAGGGGAGAGTATTTAATTATCAAGGTTTTTAAATGTGAGTGTTGAAATTTGATTTTGTAAATAACCTGAGAAAAAATAAAGTAAAGTAAAACAAAACAAAATAAAATAAAACATTATCAAGGAAAAAGGAAAAATACTATTGACACACTGGAGGAAATTCAAGTTATAGATCACTCAAAAATCACTGGAAAAGGATATCATGGATTTGTGTTGATTTTCATATATATTTGTTGTTAAAAGTTACACTAGACCCTTTGTGAGCTCATTTCATTTGGGTTGTTTGCCATTTCCTTCTTCATTTTTTATGAAAGCAGGAATTTAGTGACTTTTTCAGTGTAAAAACAGTAAGTATCTGAGTTCACATTTGAATTCTGAACTTTCTGAGTTTCCAGTCCATTGTTCTATTCACAGTGCCATATAGCTATTCTAATATATTACCATGGATTATTTCAAGAAAATTAGCTTTTATGTTTTGATGACATCATCAAAGAACTGTATGAGAAGAAAATAAGATGTATCAACCATGCTGTGAAAGTGAAGTATAAATGGTATTTGCACAATAGCAAGAGATATAGAGAACCCTCAAGATGTTGAGTAGACTCTATGGATCAGTGGCATGATATGTAGAAAAACTTCACAAAATGTGAAGACAAAGATGGGTGATATACTTCATTATCTGGAGAAAGTATGAACATCTAGGACATCACATGCTCTTTGAAGAATACTTTTAAGTATTGCATTTTATAAACTTGGAACCTAATAGCAAAGGTATGAAAATATGTTTAGTTAATACAATGTTCTGTCCTTGGAATCTTGCTTTGTTTTGTTTTCATAGCACTCATCAGGAACTACACATGTTGAACATTGACCTCATCCATTCGAAGATACTGAACATCATGAAATAATTCTGCAAATTTGTGTTATCTATTGCTTGAAATAGGGAGAATATATTTTCCATTTTGGAAATTCTCTTAATATAACTGAAAATCCAAAATCATTTTTTTTTGCAAATCTTTCAAAACACATAAAGCACCCAAGAGATATCATTTTAGTGGATAAAAGAAATAACAACACTGAATAGAGTAATTTCATTCAACAACTAAACCAATCTTAATTATTTGCTACAAAAATGATACCAAAAAATCCAGAAGGCACCCAAGTTAGCAATTACTTTAACTTTCTTAGCTAACAGGAATAGTTAGTGACAAAATAATTATAATATAAAATTTTATAAATAAAGTTAATGGAAAATTATGAATGGTATTATCTCATAATTCACCTTAGATTGATTCAATTTAAAGGAAATGTGTCCAACTTTAAATTAAGTAAAACAATACCAAGAGCATTAAAGGATCAAAGTGGAGAGAAGACTACAAAGTAAAGGGAAAAGATTTTCAAAACACAAGCAAATTATTTTTCTTCTCAAGGTTAATGAAATCTCCACATCTGCACCTAGCATCATATTCTTTGAGGTGCTTATTGAGAGGCTGACATGACCTTAAGAAAATTAAGATAGGAAAATCAGATGGATTATATTGTCCTCTCAGTAGGGTTCGAGGAATAGAGTCATGAAGATTCATCCTGAATTCAAATCTGATCTGAGACATTTATTATTTGTGCGATCCTGGGCAAGTCATTTAACCCTGTTTGCCTCATTTTCTCCAACTAGAAAAAGAGCTAGAAAAGGAAATGACAAGTCATTCCAGTATCTTTGCCAAGGAAACCTCAAATGGGGTCATGAAGAGGACATGACCAAAAAACAACTGAACAATATAGAGAGGAGAACTGTGCTGAAGGCAATACAGTTGTGAAGGGATCAGAAGACTAATTAATGTAAAAGTTATCTGTAGTAGATGTGAAAAAATCTCAAAAGTTATCAATAGCAACATTATAAATAAAACATTACTGATAAAATATCAAGAATAATCAATCCTTCATCATAAATTTTGATGAAATATATAAATTGTTGATGTAAGAAACAAGCTGATTTTTGTAAATGTTAAGGACTCAACCACATTTTTACTATTTCACAGTTGGTTGAAAGATATAAAGCTTTTGATATCACATTAACTTTATGAACTCATATATCAGTTATTCCATATTCCTTGGAACATATAAGTTGAATAAAAAGCATTAGTAAGAAAGAAAACTTTGTGTTAATTGCACCAAATCTTAAGGTATTGGGGAGTTTATTGACAGAAATTTGTGAAGATTCAGTTGTGACTGGTTATTCCATCCATCCAGGAAAGTGCAAATGACCAGGGCACATCTATCCCTCAGGTTCCAGAAGTCTAAGTGAATATCACATTGGCCTTGTCTAATGCCATACATATACATACACATACACATACATATACATATGCAGATATATGTATATATATAAAAAACTTGGGGCAGACAATGTAGACTTGGTAGACCTGGTACAAGTCTTGAAATGGAGCAGGAAAATATACTTGATGACTTTAGAAAAATTGTGAAACTCTCTTATTGAACCTTGTCCCATAAAATAAAAGACCAATTTTTTTCAATGCAAATATTTTGCTAGGCATCCTGTATGAGAGAAAGATCTGGAACACCATTGTCTCAGTAGAACTAAAGGATGACAAGAAGGAACACAATAGATGTAAGTGGATGACAACATATATTCCATGTAGAACACTAAAGAAATATGGGAGAAAAGCATATCATCAGGGAATAATCTAACAAAATGAGATGAACTGGTCAAAGCAGAGGATGATAGGTAGATAACCAAAATGCTCCACTGATATTTTTGGGATGTTCAACAAAATGAAATAAATGTATTTTTGAGTAGCCCTTATAAGGCTAATGACATGAATGAAAAGACATGGATGAGAGATGTTCATTATAGGCAGGCATGGGAAGGTTGTGTTCTGAATTTTATGGCACTCTAAAATTAATGAGATTACAGATCTATTTGAATGTATTCTTTTAGTATTCAGAAAAAGAAAAAAGGTTACCAGAGTTGAATTTCAATTTTGATAAGGACAAAGAAATATATTTGATTGTGGGGGAAAGAAGGAATGTTGGATAGGAGAGAGACATCCCCAAATGTCTAACTATCAGATGTGGGAAGAAGGGAAGAACTGGACATGGAAGGTCTCCAAGGCAAAGAAACTATCTAACTTTTCACTTAGTGTCCATGGTGGTTTGTTTCAATATATCCTGTAAGTTGCTCTTAAGGCCCTGAAATGTAAAAATGAATTCTTTTAAGGGACAAGGTGTTTTTCAATTAGTCTAGTCCAGAGGATTTCATTTATTCTTGTAAGCTATGTGGATATGTTGGCATTATTTGTTGAATTTTTATTGAACTTTCCAATAATATAATAATACTTCCTTTTTAGTCATTGAATTTTTTCTTATTTTAAGACAGCATCGGGGACTGGTTTTGAAATGAAGATTCATTTCCATCAATGTTAAAGGTTATGAATGGCTATAGAGAAAACTAAGTATTTCAAATAAAACTGTATATTTGGAAAGGCATTTTCTACACTCAAGAAAAGCTGTCAGATGGTCTTGTCTTAGTTATATAGTTGTTTTATTTGTTTATGTTTTTATTTATATCAAATGTCTCCTCTGGTAGTTATTTAGCTTTGTAACCTGGGAAAGTTACTTATTTTCTATACAACAGTTTTTTCACCTGTTAAATAGGAATAATTATGACACATCTCCCATAGTTGTAAAGATCAAATGAGACATTATGTATGATATGCTTTGCAAACCTTAAAGCATTATGCTGCTATTACTACTGCTAATTACTAATTTCTTACTAGTTTTAGTACTGATACTACTACTACTCCCACATCTTCTCCTCCTCCTCCACTACATCACCACTACTACTACTTCTACTCCAATTATTACTACCACTACTAGTGCTACTTCTCCTCCTCCTGCTTCTCCTCCTATTGCTACTGCTTGAACAATTTTTTTATTTCATCCTTATGAGAAATTCCCAATGGTAAATGATATTCATTTGTCTCTGATAATGCAGATCACAGCCTTATAGGTCTTCTAGTTCAACCTGAATCAGTTTTTGTTTTCTGGTCATAAATAAGTTCAGGAGTTTTGCATTCTCCTTGACTTTTCATAGTTCTTAGCAGGGACTAGGATCTTGAAGAGAATCCCTTAGGCAGATAGAGAATAGGTTACTTTACTCATGTAAATTTTATTTGAAAGATGAAAATTGGGTTGAAGACCATTTGGAAAACTATCCTTATAGAGTCATTTTTTATTTCTTTTATTAATGTCCTCTGGACAATTATCTATTAAGTTCTATAACAGTTATGTGATATATTTAACTTAATTGTGAGTCATGTAAAATGATCACATAATACATCCTTCTCTTTTAGTATGATTATTTGAGTTTAAAATACCCTGGAAAAACTAGCAGAAAATGATAGAGTATTTTTAAAAAATTATTGGTTTTAATGTAATTATGATGTTTTTTCTTGGAAGTGCAGTAAAAAGTATCCAGGCAGTTTTCTATGCATAATCATAATCATAAAAATTATGTGTGAATCAAAGAGGGCAAATATAATTGAATATGAAACCTAGCTTTGGGATATTATATAAGAAACTATAATAACATCAAACTTTGTGAAAATCAACATTATGATTTACTGCCTTTCATATAGAAATGGGTCTTTGAAAGTTTTTATTTCATTTATAATTCATATTTTAGGTTGTTCACAAAAGATTAAAACTACTGTTTATTTAAAAGCATTTAGGTAAAAACCTTGATATTTTACTCAATCTTTCAGTGAAATTTCTCCATACAAAAAACTTAGGAAATCATGTCACTATAGGAGAGACTGAGTCATTCAACAACATGGATTTGACAATTATTTCCTATGTTCTCGGGAATTTTCAAGGCACTATAGATACAATGCTGAAAAATAGTTCTTGTCCTCAATGAACTTAAATTCTACTAGGGGGACAACCATGAATTAAGAAAAAGGAATCAGAATATATACATACATATATAAATGTGCGTGTGAAATTTAAATACAATGAAATTTAGAAGGACATTTGCATTTGGGGAAGAAACAGATTAGACATCCTATTCAAGACAGGGTTTGAGCTAAATTTTAAATCAAGAGATTTTATAAAGTTACTTTGGGGAGGGATATTGATTTGGCCAAGAGGTGTCTGTTAAAAGCCATGGAAATGCAAAATAAAGTATTTGGGTAGAAGACAGAAATCATCATAATTTAACTGACAGTAGGGTTTAAAAGGAGCATAATGGAGTAAATGCAATAAATTTATAAAGATAGGCAAGAGACAGATGGCAAAGTGTTCATTGTTGTTCAGTCATATTAGTCATGTTCAACTCTTCATTACCCCATTTGGGGTTTTCTTAGCAGAGATATTATAGGGGTTTGTCACTTCCTTTTCCCATTCATTTTAGAGTTGAGGAACTTAGGCAAACAGGTGTAAGGGTTATACAGCTAATAAGTGTCTGAGGCTAGATATTTGGATTCAGAAAAATGAGTCTCACTGAATCCAGGCTCAACGTTCTATCCATTGTGGCTACCTAATTTTCCAGTGCAAAAGATTATAAGTTACCAAATTTTCATTATTGCCAAAAAATTCTGATCTTTTATTCCCTTATGCCAATTTGTTGTTATATTTCAAGAAAACTAATAGGACAATGGTATTATAAGGAACCTTAGACATAATCTAGTCTAAACTTTCCAATTTAGAAATAAGGAAACATTGAGTGATATTATGTAACTTTCCCAGTGTCGAGCAGCATAGTGATAACAGAATTGTGTCTAGAAGTCATTGTTTTTTAATTCTAATGTACAGCTTTAGCTTTACTGGCTTTCATTACACTTTTCCTGCCTTTTTGATTATAAGAGAGGTCATCAAATGCTGCATCTGAAAAAGGTATTCCCCACTAAGGCTACAACTATTGCAGTTATAAACATTATGTTAAAGTTCAGGACAATAAGCATTAGTAATAGCCTCTAGAAGAACATGAAAAAGAGGGTAGGGGTGCAAATATAGAGAGTAGAAGAGAAGAAACATTTCTATCATGTGACTTAAAGACATATGATATATTCAAAATCTATTATGTTTAAGAGAAATAGCCTTAGAACTTTTTTTGATATGCAGAACCACAGGATCTGTGGTTTGAAGACAACACAAATGTCATCTACCCTAAACTCTTCATTTACATTTGATGAAATCTGAAGAGTGAATGAAATGATTTGCCTCTGCCATACCAAAACTCTCCTCAAAGAGTTATGAATATTTTTAGCTGGGTGGTGACATGAGAATGATGAAAGGATAACCTAGTAGAAACAAGTCTACAAAGAAACAGGAAATAAGAAGAAACAATAACAGAAACATTAAATGGCAGCAGATGAATGTAGAAGTAACCCAATTTATCAATGGAAAAAAATCTGAAAAACAAAGAGAAAAATTCAGTATCTTTGTAGGGAAACAGTAAAGAGAAACCTAAGTGAGATATGGAGAATGGGTGTCCTTGTATTTATTGTGGGAACATCACTTCTTGTTACTTTGTTTAAAGAAATGAATTTTGTTTTCAATTAATATGTGATCTGGTTTATGTTAGTTGAAGATAAATTGAATAGAACATAAAAAACCCCTATTGATTTGAATGACCAAAAATAGTCCCTTTAGCTTGAGTGTGGTTTTCAGAAGTACTTGAACTTCTGAAGAAGCAGAAATTGAGGAAATAGCTTCTTATAGGGCAAACATTTCATTAAAGCATCTCTAAGTCCTAAAAACTGGAAAAGTTGAGATTCAAGGCACAATGATAATTGTTTTAGGCTAAACCATAAGAGAAGTTGGGAAACATTTTTTTGAATCATTATGTAATCTTCAGGGGGGAAAATGTGGCGGCAGAATGGGTGAATAAGGACATAAAACCAGCATAGATCCAAATAATCTTTTTTCTTTTAGGTTTTTGCAAGGCAAAATGGGGTTAAACGGCTTGCCCAAGGCCACACAGTTAAGGTAATTATTGTGTCTGAGGCCAAATTTGAACTAAGGTACTCCTGACTCCAGTCCCGGGCTCTATCTACTGTGCAACCTAGCCATCCCCAAATAATCTTTGAGATATGTTTTTTGAATTCATTAAAGAGAATTATGATAAACAAAACACCTAATGGCTATGATTTGGCAAACAGAAGAACTCAAACCTAGTGTTGGGGTGTCTGATATGTAATGTAATTTAATTTTGGTTTAGGCCTCATAGGATTGAGTCATGGTTTTTAAAACTGTAGACATAGATGTAACTTAGAACTCTCTCATTTTATAAGTCATTGTGTATTCAGAATGAGAATTCTCCGTAATCTAAAGATCTGGAAATGCAATGAATTAGGGGACCTGTATTCCTAAAATATATAATTCACTTCTTGCTCTGAATCAATATCAGTCTGATCTGATGGTACAGGTGGGTGTGAGGACAGGTGTTAGCTTCTTGTGACAATGAAAACTTT
This sequence comes from Macrotis lagotis, assembly GCF_037893015.1. Taxonomy (NCBI): domain Eukaryota; kingdom Metazoa; phylum Chordata; class Mammalia; order Peramelemorphia; family Peramelidae; genus Macrotis; species Macrotis lagotis. The sequence goes on from NC_133666.1 coordinate 177,161,449, forward strand.
AAAAGCCAATACATGATAGAGCTAAAAGAGAGGTAGTCACTGAAATGACAGTGTAAGAGGAAAGGGTATTGTTAAGAGGAAGGAATAAAAAGAGCAAGTCTCTAGAACCTTTAAATGCACAGTAAAATGTGTTAATTTCACCAATTGATGAAAAAAACTTCCCACAAGAATGGCAAAACAATTAGCCCAAAATTACATGAAAAATAAGTAGCAAAGCAGAAATTTGTTTTTAGCACTTCTGATTTCTAAGTCAGTATATTTAACATGATGGCCCATTGATGATATTGAGAGATAAATGTCTAGAGAATAATGTTACTGATCATCTGAAACTCATCAAGAGAAAAATGAAAGAAGTCTTTAGTAAAATGAAGAAATTAGAGGAGATGATCACTCAGGTCATAGATTTAGTTTGTATATCAAAATCACATTTTGAGGAGTGGCTATAAATTCACTTTAAGTTGATATGTTTCTATAAAGGATTATGAAATACTTGCTAAAAAAACTGGACAGGATAGGTTACAGTTCCTGATTTTTTTTTTTCTGCAAAAACTCACTAAGGTAACTAGTGATATTGATTTAGGATGTTGAAAGTTCTCAGTCATCATCCTACTGTTTTCTGCATGAAGGTCCTGTTGGTTTCCCAGAGTAGGAATTTGAACAGCTATACCTTCTCCTTGAGCTGGTGTACTAGGGGTTCCCCAAGCTCTCAGGCTCTCAGAAAGTCTGAAATTCCACTTTTATACCCACTGAAGCTATATAATCACCTTCCTATAGATGAAGTCTAATCCTTTTGGCAAGCAAATCCTTCCTTTCAATGATTGCAATCCTCTAGTGCTCTGTTAATAAGTGCTGAAAATTGAATAGGAGAAATTACAGATATTCAACCAGATTCTCCCAATTCTGCAATTGATTTTTATTAAGTATGTTGAAAGACAATCTTCAAATCTGGTGCACTGAATTGGGTCCTGAGCAGAAGTTAGATTACCATACACTTCCTACTTCAGGAATGGAGAGCCTTTATCAGTCTACAATGCTATTTCTCACTTGAAGTTGGCATTTGCCACAGAATGGGAATGATTTTTTTGGAAACAAAAGACAGAGTCTGGATCTAAGTTCATCCTATTCTCACAAGTGTAAGAAGACTTAAGTAGATTCTTCTCCTACTCCTCTCTCCACTCCTGTCAGATCCATCACACAGATTCCACTGGAGGCCTTCACTTGGGTCAAAGTCTTCAGTGAAGGTAATGAACTCTGCCACAGAATGATACTGTATGCAGATCCTGTTACTCGATTCAGTGTCCACTTTGGGTCAGGGTCCGACAGAGCCTATGGACTCTGCCGGCGCTGAAGTTTTTGCCGGGACTGGTCATCTCTGTCCTCCGAAATCACAGTGGACTCCATCATGCTTCTGAGGAACTTGGGGAAACGAGGGGCCGGGCTCCCAAACTACTCCGGCTGCGGCTTCAGTGACTGCCAACCGGCTCCAGTCTGGGCCCTCGCCTCAGTCTTAGGCTGCCGGGAGCCAGAGCCCAGACTAGTGAGGAGGGACCCGGTGCGTGTTCTGCAGCGGAGAAGAGGACAGCGTTGTGCTCGAGTCATAAGAAAGACATGCATTGGGGGTAGGGGGAGAATGGGGAGAAGCTTAAGTAACTTTATTTTTTTCATTATATCGACTTAATTAAGTGAGAGGTAGATGGAACATTGTCCTTTGAAGGCTGGGAAGACATGAGTTCAAGGCATATTTCTGACAAATGTGTGACGGGTTATACTGGACAAATCATTTCTCCTCTCAATGCCCAAGCAGATCTCTAAGACTATGCATTCCAGAGAAAATGAGCAGAGGTAATTTTCTCATCTAGAAATTCCCTGCAATAATAAGAGCTAGCATTTATATAGTGATTTAAGTTTGCAGTACATTTTAGAAAAAAATCTCATTTTATCTTCAAAATAATGATTGAATGTACATGCTATTATTAAGGCTACTTTTCAGTTGAGGAAACCGAAGTTGAAAGGTTAAGTGACATACTCAGAATCACAAAATAAGTAAGTTCCTGAGGATGCATTTGAACTGAGATATTCCTGAATTCACCAGGGTCCAGTGCTCTGTCAACTGTACTACCCTAGCTCTTTTTGTACTAGGGATACTTACTTTTTGTATCATGGACTTCTTTACCAGTCTGTTGAAGTTGATGGCCTTCTTTTAGGAATACTGTTTTTAATGTATAAAATACATAGTTTTTAACACTAAGGAAGTCAATTATATTGTAATGCATTTGCCAAATATATATTCATGTATTTATACATATGTGTGTTTATAGTATAGTATAAATATATAGTATAAATATATGTATATAAACATACATATGTATTTACGTGTGTATATGTATATAAACAAGTTGAGAAGTTCATAAACAGAAGTTAAGCATCTCTTCCCACTAGCAGTGATATTATAAGTCCAATGTCTATTCCCTGTTCCTAAATGAAAAGAATACTAAATGTGATACAAACTTAACTTTGTGACTAGAGGGCATGAAGAGGGAAAGACTACTAGGCATAAGAGATGTGAATATTTTTCATTAGGGAAAAAACTAGTTAGGAAAGGCTTAATTTATATATGTTAATAATTTAATATAGTATTTTTGAGAGATAATCAGCTGCTTTATGAGCAATAATTTTTTTATTTCATTTAAAATATTATCTTTTTAAAATAATTTGTCAAATGTTAAAAGGTCTGGACATTGAAATATATTTTATATTAGAAGATTATGAATCTGTGACTATCTTACATGCACTATATAAAATAATTTGCATATTAATTCTTACATTACGAATGCCAAACTTCTTTGCTTTTCTGTGTCCTTCTAAATTTCCTTTTTAATAAATGTTTCTATCTTTTGGATTTTTTCTTTCTTTTCTTCTTTTGTATGGATCATCATTACCTAACAATTACTCCAGTACTTGTCCCTTCCCTCAGAGAGAAAACTCAAATTGCAAAAAATGAACTGAGTCAAATAGAATACATCCTTATATTAGACATGTCTAAAAATCTATGTTTAATTTTGTACTACTAGTCCATCACTGTTCCTCTTTCTAGGGTGGGAAGCATACTTAATCATCAGTCTAATAAAATAATGATAGCTCACTGAATTGAGCACTTAAGTCAAAGTTATTTTATTTTTCATTATGTCATATAAATAATTCTCATTCTGATCATTTTGTTCTCCCTCAAAGCATACAAATCATCTAGGATTCTCTGAATTTTTTTATTGTTCAATATATTCCATTATTTGGCATATAACAATTTGTACAGTCATTTCCCAAGTGATGGGAATACATTATGCTCTTTACATGACAACAAAATATTGCTATAACTATATGAGTTCATGAATTCTTTCTTTATACATTTGACTTATTTCTGGAATTTATTCATAAGTTAAGAGGAGTGTACAGTTTAGAGAATTTAGGGATGTAATGTTGAATGTCTTCCAAAATGAATAGATCATACTCAATCACAAATAGTGGATTTATATGCCAAACTTCCCACAGTCTTTCCAACTGTCATTTCACTCTAGTTTAATCTTTTGCAAAAGTTATGGATATGAGATACAAAATCAGGGTTAGTTTAATTCAGATTGTTTCTATTATGAATAATTTGTCATAGTTTTTATAATGAATTTTGAACTGTATTTATTCTTTTGAAAAATGAATTTTATTAATTTTATATTGGAAATGATTTCTGAAATATTGTTTTAAAATTCCTCATATATCTTAGATATCATTTAAACAGAGACATTTTCTACAAATATTTTCATAACAGTTAATTATCTCTATTAAATATTCTAGCTGAATTTTTTAGTATTAAAACTTTTTCATTATATATGATTACAATTGTCAATTTTTTTTTCTCATTTTTATCTCTTGGACAGAAACTCTCCCACTTTGCATGAATGTGAGTTTTCTTTCTTTCTTCACTAATTTGTTTATGATATAACATTATGTGTTTAGATCATATATCTATTTAGTATTATTTGTTGACTAAGGTGTGAGAAAATGATCTAAATATTGAGTGGAAGGCAAGCTTCTTTTCACTTGTAGCTGCTTTTTTAAATAAGATCTTTGCTCTTGTATGATTTAATGTCTTTGCTCTATGTTATTTTTAATGTTGTCAGGGTCTTGTTTACTAAACTGCTCCATTAAATAGATCTACAATAATATAAATATCCATTTATGTATATAAAAACTATTTTAAACTTAAATATTAAGCCCCGCCTGTTTCTTAGTATATTGGATTCCCATATATACATATGTTTGTACATATTTATGTAGAGGTATCCTATAACTATTTCAATGAATTATTCTTTTATATCTATTTGTTTCTATCAGCAATTCTAAAGACTGATCATTTTGTAAATTTATTTTATGGCATTTACTTTCCCAAAGTTTTTAATACTCAAAATGCAAAAAATTATATTTTTTATTCTTTCCTTTATTATCTCCTTCAGGTTGTGTTTTTGCTATGGCAAGCTATATTAGAACTAAAAGAAACAGAAGTGGTGACTGCTCATCCATTGTTTACACTTCATACTCTTGGAAAATTTTCTAACATGAAATAAGGTTAGCTCTTGGCTTTAGATGAGCATCATTAACCTTTTTAAGGAATATTCCATTTATTTTTATGCTTTTAACACTACAAGTTGGTATTATATTTTATGTAAATTCCTTCCTTTGCCTCAATTCCTGCCTTATGCTTCTTTCATTTGGTAGACCAACATAGATGTTCTTCTTGACCCCTTTCTTTTTGAAGTCATTGACTGGAAGTTTGTTTTTTTTTCCCTTTATGAGATTCTGAGTAACCCCAAAAGACAATGATAGAATATTGGATATGCTCTCCCCTAAGTCTGCCTTGTGTGTTCTGCAATGATGGCTACCCTGACAGGTGTCTGTCTCATGCTCTTTCTCATTGCATTTTACTTGTATGGGCAGCTCCAAGGGGAGGAAATTTTGTCTATCAATGGAGGTCAGTACTTTCTTAGAATCACTTAGGATACTGAGAATTTAAATAATTTTCTCAATGTCACATGGCCTATAAATACACACACACACACACACACACACACACACACAGATGTGTATGTGTGAAGAGAGACAAATCCTAGTATTCATAACTGCAAGGCCAACTCTCTATTGTCTATGCTATGCTGTCTCTTGGGTAAAAAAATATCCTTCCAATTTTTTTGATATGGTTGATGACATTTGTTAAATATATATATATATATATATATAATTATGTATATAATTATATATATATATAATATGTAAAAACTATTAATGAGATGACAGGTGTCTCTGATTGTATTACTGTTATAAAGGTACTACAGTAGGTGGTTAATTATATGCATAATCTTAAATTGCCTTTACTTTTCTGCTTTTCTGCTTTAATTTAACTTTCTTATATGATTATATTTTATTTTTCCCCAAAATACAACATTGTAATAAGCAGCATTTATATTTGCTTATCTAATTTTTCTTTAACTGAGTCTCATCACTTCCCTATTGGTCTATTAGAAAATAAAAAAAAATACAAGAATGGCTATGAGCACCAGCACCTGACTTTGTTAATTAAGTGAAGATGAATTTGTTGTTTACTAAGTGCCTATGAATTTGATGAAACAGAGGGCAATTAAAATTGCAGTTGTACCAGCTCTGGTAGATCATTTTATCCATCCTCCTACCAGTGAGAAATCACTCCTTTTTTATGTTCTATTTTTAACGTGTCCTTAATGATATCACTTACTTCACCTCGGTGGTAGAAACTTTGTCTTCATAATCAGCTTATAATTTTTCTTCATTTTAATTGCTTCCCATTACTTCTGGCATATTCTTTTGTACTAGGTAATTATTCTATACTATTTGCTACATAATTAATTTTTCTGCTTGATCTTGATGCTCTTCACATAATTTAAAGATGATCACAATTGCCCTCACTGGTAAAATAACACATATTTGGTTAACTAAATCTTACCTCACTAATTACCTATGCCATTGCTTTAAATAATATGATTTAATTTGGGCAAAGGGCATAACCACTGCCCCAAACTACATTGCAAGTACATTCTCAGTGAAAGAGGGCAATCTCACTTACTGACCCATGCTGTGATTTATCCAGCTATGAAGTACAAATTAGCTTTCTAGCTTCTTGGCTGCATATTTCATTAGGAATTTTCACTTTTTTGATCCCAGCATCTCAGAGTCCAAAATCTTTCGAGTTTTTACCTATGTTAAAGCATTTAGTATGATTTATTCCTGAATCGATGCAAGAACTGAGGGTACATATATATTGAGGGGCACATAGTTATAGTATTCTAGATACAGTGCCTCACATATCATTTCATATAGTAGATATTTTTGTTTAATTCATAAACTTTGAGCATGAACATAATAAATGACACTTTTTAGTACCTTCATTTGGAGATGTAAAGGATAATGCCCTAGAGATTAATGAGGCTGAAAGTAGGATTTTGTTGTGATAGAAACTTTGCTATAAGATCTGGTGACTTGTGGATTTCTGAATGTCCTTTTCTTTAATTTTTTTTCATGATCCTCTTCCAGTGTTCCTGGGATACTCCTGGGCAATGAGAGACCAAAGAAAGAAAAAAAAATGAATTAAATTATTCTGTGAAGCAATCTATGAATTTAGACTTTCATAACAGATTTCCAAATCTCTTCCCTCAAATTCTAATCTCTGAATCCTAGAAAACTTTTAAAACTTAATATGCTTCAAGCAAAAATAAACTTCTTCTGGAATTGTCCCTGGTTATATCTAGGCTTTTTGGCCATGACTAGAATTTATTTTTAATTTTTTTACCTTTTGTTAACCTATACTTGACCATATGGCACAGAGTCACTGAACCACATCAAAAAAGAAGTTATTCAATCTCTAGAGGAAAGGAACTTTACTTGGATGATTTTTAAAATAACAGTGCTTTCTAGTGAGTGCTATATCCTTTCCTTTTGAGGTATTTCTAATATATGGATATTTTATGTAAAGTAGTCGTAAGAAATGTCCAGTTCATGGGTCATATAAGTCTGTCAAGGCAACTGGAGGTAGGGCTCAAAATTCAATAAATCTATGAACTTTTTTTTAGGTTTTTGCAAGGCAAATGGGGTTAAGTGGCTTGCCCAAGGCCACAGGGCTAGGTAATTATTAAGTGTCTGAGACCAGATTTGAACCCAAGTACTCCTGACTCCAGGGCCAGTGCTTTATCCACTATGCCACCTAGCTGCCCCATCCATGAACTTTTCAATAGGCTAATTTTAAGTTGTTAATTTTGCATATTGTCAGTGAATGATGTTATAAATATCCTAATGACCCCTGGCAGGAAAAGGTTTCCCATCCCTCATGTAAAGCATGACCAAGTGATATGAAATTTTGTTTCTGAACAATGTCTGAATGAAGATTCAACAAAAGATATTCAGAAAGAGGGTGGGAGTAAAAATAGGAGAGAATAGTAAACTAGAAAACTAAAGAAGAAAGTACTGATGAGGAGAGAGAGATGAACATGTTAAAGGATGCAGAGAAGACAGGGTATGAAATTTAAGGAAAAGTCATTTTATCTGCATAGCAAGAGATAATTAGTAATTTTGTAGAGAATAGTTTTGGTTGAATGATGACAACAGTAAAATTTCAGAGAGTAAAATGAAAATAAGTGGAAACCAATTGTGAAGGGCTTTCTCAAGGAATTTAGCCAGGAAAGGGAGGAAAGATAGGAAATGAAAGCTAATGGGATAGGTCGACCAACTGAGGGTTTTATTTTGTTTTGTTTTGTTATGAGAGAAGTGATTGACTGAAGTAACTTATTATTTTGCCTTTGAAAGAAGAGTGGTGGGAGGCGGAGCCAAGATGTCGACAAGAAGAAAATGTGAAACTAAGGACACTAACCAAACTTTCGAGAGACAGAACCCACAAAGGGAACCAGTGAGGCAGTTCTCCTACTCAAGGTAACCTGGAAAAGAGCAGAAAGTCTCTGCTCCCCGGGGTTGGAGGGGCGCCCACCAGAGGGGTGGCCCGCGCGAGAGCAAAAAACTTCAGCCTCCCAGAGGCAGCCACAGGGAGCTGGGAGCCATGGCTCACAGCAGCTGGGGAGTCTCCGGAGCTGCATCCTGGAGAGCACTGGACACAAAGTGGGAGAACAGGGGGGAACCTCTGCCAGAGCAAGCGCGTGGAACCCAGACCTCAGGGCATACAGCTAGCAGTTTGGTCTTTCCCCAGCCCTGATCCAGGAAACAGAAACAGATGGAGCCCATAAGCAGGAGCCTCCAGGGCATGAGCCCATTGAGCTGAGGGAGGGGAGTGAAGAGAGACTGCAGAGCTCTGTCCTCTGCCTCTGGAACAGGACTCTGGGGTTCTGACCACATTCAGATCCTCATCCCAGTCTAGGCCACCCCCCATAAAACAGCAGGGCCCCACCACCTGAGCCCAGTGGCAGAGGGGGGCGCTTATGGTCATTCACAGACCAGGAGGGAGGACAGAGCCTCACACACTGAGATGCTTGTGGGAGTGTCCCAAAAGCTCAGGAAGTACCCCAAAACCAAGCTCAGGCTGGGAAAATGAGCAAGCAGAGAAATAAGAGGAAGACCATTGAGACATATTTTGCTCATGAGCCCAAGAAGGATCAAAATACTCATTCTGAAGATGAGGAGGTACAAGCTCCTGCATCTAAAGACTCCAAGCAAAACAGAAATTGGGTTCAGGCTATGACAGAGCTCAAAAAAGACTTTGAAAATCAAATGAGGGAGTTGGAAGAAAAACTGGGAAAAGAAAGGAGAGAGATGCAGGAAAAACATGAAAATGAAGTCAGCAGCTTAGTCAAGGAAATCCAAAAAAATTCTGAAGAAAATAGCATGCTAAAAACCAGCTTAGGTCAAATGGATAAAACAGTTCAAAAAGTTATTGAGGAGAAGAATGCCTTAAAAACCAAAATTGGCCAGATGGAAAAAGAGATAAGAAAACTCTCTGAGGAGAACAAATCCTTCAGAGAAAGAACAGAATTCAGGGAGATTGATGAGTTTACCAGAAATCATGAATCAATACTTCAAAACCAAAAAAAAAGAAAAATCAGAAGAAAATTTGAAATATCTCATTGAAAAAACAATTGATATGGAAAGCAGACTTAGGAAAGATAACTTAAAAATTATTGGAATACCTTAAAGTCATGATCAGGAAAAGAGCCTTGACATCATTTTCAAAGTATTACTACAGGAAAATTGCCCTGATATTCTACAAGCAGAGGGCAAAATAGAAATGGAGAGAATCCACTGATCTCCCTGAGAAAGAGATCCCCAAAAAACCAACCCCTAGGAATATTACAGCCAAGTTCCAGAACTCCTAAGTCAAAGAGAAAATATTACAAGCAGCCAGAAGGACACAGTTCAAATATCATGGAGCTTCAGTCAGGATCACACAGGACTTAGCGGCAACTATATTGGAAGCTTGTAAGGCTTGGAATATAATATATCGGAAGGCAAAAGAGCTTAGAATGCAGCCAAGAATGGACTACCCAGCAAGGCTGAATGTCCTCTTCCAGGGAAAAAGATGGACTTTCAATGAACCAGGGGAGTTTCAAAGGTTCCTTTTGGAATGGCCAGAGCTGAACAGAAGGTTTGATCTTCAGATACAGGACTCAGATGAATCACGGAGATTGGAGGAGAGGGGGGGAAATATGAGGGACTTAATGATGATGAACTGCATGTATTCCTGCATAGAAAAATGACACTGATAATACTCATATGAACCTCCTCAGTTAATAGAGCTGGTAGAGGGAGCTTTTATAGTTGAAGCACAGGAGAAAGCTGAATTTGAAGATAAAATATGGTGTAAAAATGAAGTCAATAGAAAAAAAGAGAAATGTAATGGGAGAAAGAAAAAGTAGAGGGGGAATAGGCCAAGATATTTCATATAATAAGTTTTTTTTATTATTACAATGGGCTATTGCAATGATATTGAAGGGGGGGAGGCAAGGGAGAATGAGGGAACCTTTGCTCTCATCAGAGGTGGCTAGGAGAGGTAACAAAATATATACTCAATGGGGTATAGACATCTGCAGTAAGAAGGGGGGTAGCAGGGGGGGAAGGGGTGGGGATGTGAATAAAGGAGGAGATAATGGACCATGGGGGGAGAGTGGTCAGATATAACACATTTTCTTTTTTACTTCTTGCAAGGGGCTGGGATTGGAAGGCCTGTCCAGGACCATAGGGCCAGGTGGATTCTGGGCCTAAGGGGTGGTATGGGGGGCTCAGGGCTTCTTGGCCCCAGGACCAGGGATCTGTCTGCCGCACCACTCAGCAACCCTACAGCAGAGTCAGAGTGAAAGGAGAGAGAAAATATAGTACATGGTAGTGGAGAAATAAGAAAGGAGGGAGTTGCGATCAGCAATGGCAACATTGGAAAAATATGGAAGTAACTTTTGAGATGGACTTACCATAAAGAATGCGTTCCACCCCTGACAGAGTTGTTGGTGTTGGAACAAAGACTGAAGCACAATTTTTATTATTATTATTTGGGGGAGGGTGCAGGGCAAGTGGGGCTGGGTGGCCTGCCTGGGGCCACATAGCAGCGTGATCTTTGGGTGTCTGGGGCCGGATTTGAACTCGGGTGCACCTGACTCAAGGGCCACTGCTCTGTCTGCCACCCAGCCACCCCTACTATTATTACTATTTTATTTTATTTTAGGTCTTTTTTTTTTCTTCTTTTAGGTTTTTGCAGGGCAGTGGGGAACAGGTGGCTTGCATGTCACATGGCTGAGTGATTGTTGGCTCTACGGGGCTGGATGTGGGCTCGGATGCTCGTAGCTCCAGGGCTGGTGCTTCATCTATTGTGCCACCTGGCCATACCTACAATTATTACTATTATTCTTTTTCTAATTTTAATTTCTTTCCTCTCCTCTTTACTTTATTGCCCAAGCAAGTCTATATTCATGGGGGGAGGGGTATTTTGTTTACTCTTAAACAAGAATATTTTATTAATGCAAAAAAAATTTGTACAAAATGAGAATGAAAAAATAAAATTTTAAAAAAAGAAGAGTGGTAACTATTTAAGATGAGACAAATGAAAGAGCAGAGAATGGAATGAATCATATTAGTACTGTGAGATAAAGAGAAACCATATAAAGTACACTCCCAAAACTAACCTTCTCTTCAATTCCCACCTTTCTGTACTCCTTTGAACCTCACTTTTGATGCTGGGATCTTTGCTTCTGCTCCCACACCCACCACATACTTTTCATCTTCCTTTTGTATGTTGTCTTTTCCCATTCAATTATGAGCTACAAAGAGTAGAGATATTTTTATTTTTCATATTTTTGTCTCCAGCAAATAATACAGTACCTGACATAAAGTAGGCACTAATGACAATAGAATATTATTGGTTAATTTACTGAAGAAAGAAGGAGTTCTTGTTGAATGAAATTAACTTTTAAATTTTTTTCTAAATTACATGTAGAAATAATTTTAATATTACTTTTTCCAAATTTTGACATCTAAATTCTCTCTCCCTCCCCTTGTTCTTTTGAGAAAGCAAGTAACTTAGCATGTTATACCTGTCTAGTCTTGAAAAGCATATTTCCATGTATGTCCTACCTTGAAAAACACAGGAAAAACTAAAACTTCAAAAAAATAAAGTAAAGAAAATTATTTGCATTGAGACTCCATCAGTTCATTCTCTGGAGATGGATGGCCCCTTTCATTACAAGTCCTTCAGAATTTTCTTTGATCATTGTATTACTGAGAATAGCCAAGTTATTCACAGTAGGTAATCTTACAGTATTGTTGTTCCTGTATACAGTGGTTCTATTCATTTCACTTTGCATCAGTTCATGTTGTCCTTCCATGTTTTTTTTTCTCTTTTTTCCCAATTGCATGCAAAGTTAGTTTTCAACATTAATTTCTTTGCAATCTTTTGAGTTCCATATTTTTCTACTGCAATCCCATCCATCTCTCCTCCTCTTGGCAGGGAACAATCTGATATAGGTTGTATCACGTTTCACATATATCCATATTATGCATATTGTATAAACAGAACTAGAAATAAGGGGAAGAGGATCCTGAGAGAGAAACATCAAAAACTTTTTATTGCTCTCTATTCTATCTTCCCCCAATTGTATTTTTTCTTTTTTCCTTTTCCCTTAACCCTCCTTACCATTGATTTGCTTCGGATTTATGTCTCCCTTATACTACTGTTCTTTTTTCTTTTCCCTTTTACTTCGTTGCAGGGTAGAATAAATTTCTAAACCCAACTGTATAATAATATCATATAAGAACAGATCAGCCTTTCTCTCTTTGAACCAAATCTGTTGAAAGTAAGATTCAGTCAGTGTTTATATTTTCCCTTCTTTTGCTTTATTTATTATAATAGTGCCTTTGATACCTCTTCTTTTGCTGTCATCTTCTAAATCCTCTCCCTTATTCTTCCAGCATATTCTTCTTTTTTTCAAATTTTCTGTTCCGTTCTTTTTATCAGTTAATTTTGAGAATCCTTTATTTTGTTGAAAATTTAGATTTTCCATGGAAATAATGTGCTGAAATTCTCAGGGTCATTGAGATTTGTTGTAATCCAAGATCCTTTGTCTTCCAGAATATCACATTCCAGATCTTCTGATCCTTTAATGTTTATTCTGACAAACCATGTGTAATTAGATTGTAAGTTCATTGAGGGCAGGGACTATCTTTCTTGTATTTATATGACCAGGGTTTAGCTTATTGCCTGACTGATTGTAAGCATTTATCAATTTATCATTAAAATCACTTATCATTTATCCATAAATAAAGGTATCTTTCCCCTCAGATTGGTTTTGCTTCTGTTGTTTTGTAGTATCATTTGAAATTAAATCATTTAAGAAGGATTAATATTTCTATAAAAATCATCTTTTTGCATCACAGGGATGTTTTGTTGAATAAGAAACTTTTAAAGTGTGTTAATTTTAACATAAAATTCAACATTTCATAAACTAAAGTTTCATTAAGGTATAGACATCACCTCAATTCTTGAATGCTAGTGAAATGTTAAGACTACCTGAATCTATCATAGTAGGAATGATGAGAAAGCATGGAATAGGATCATAACAGCATATTATATCCATTTAAATTCAGAGATACTCATGACTAGCAACAAATAGTCAAAAAATAACAAAAGTTGAAAAAAGGTGACATAAGACGAAAGTCTGAAGTAGTTTAGGTGGAAACAAAGATGCTTGGATGTGTAATTAAATTGATCATAGTATTTTCTCTTTCAACTGAGAATTCAGCAATTTGGCTATACTATTCCTTTGAGTTTTTAATTTAAGAATCTTTTTCCAGGAGTGTTTGATGGACTCTATCAAGGACCATTTTTATCTTCTTATTCCAGCATATTAGGGCAGTTTTCCATTATGATTTCTTACATGATATTTTCCAGGCTCTTTTTCTGATGGCGACTTTCTGGTAGAAGAATAATTTATAAATTATCACTCCTGGATCTATTTTTTCCTGGATTCTATTTTTTCAGTCTTTTGGTTTTGTTTGATGGGAGTATGTTATCTCATAGTGTCATTAGTTTCCATTCATCCACTTCTGATTTTTATGGTTTTATTTTCTTCAATTAGTTTGTATTTTTTCTTTTCCAATTGATTAATTTTACTTAAGAGGTATAGATTACTTTTTCCATTTGTACAATTTTACTTTTAAAGTTATTGCTTTCCTCAGTCAATTTTTCAGAATTATTCTGTGTGGCACTCATTGATTTTCTCCATTATTTTCATCCTCTCCTCATTGGTTTTTAAAATATTTTTTGAACTCTTCTAAAGAATCTTCATGGATTTGAAACCAATTCAAAAAGTCCCTTAAGTCTTCACATATATACATTTTGTCACTGTTTTCCTCTTCTGAGATATTCTTTTTATTGGCTCTGTCAGAATAGTAGCTTTTTATGGTTAACACTTTGGGGGAGGGGTGTTGCCTATTTTGCTCATTTTAGTTGATCTCTGTTTCTGGGGTAAAAGGGGTACTGTGCCAAACTTTTTGTTCTAGAATAGGATCTTGTCCCTGGCTTACCACTTGCCTATGGTGTTGCAGGTGCTGATGGTTTGTTACCTCTATTTGGTTAGCCCAGTCCAGACTTCTCTGTTGTACTAGTTTCAAATGTACCAGGTAGGTCCAGTGTACCAGAGCTCAATTTTCTAAGCTGGCTGGTTGCACCACTGATTTGCTGAGCACAGTCTTGTGCTATGCTGTGGTTAAGAACCTCCCACTGACTTACTAGATCTCCTATCTACCATAGGTTAATCTCTCCTTTTACCTACATCAGACAAAATTTTACTGAAGTACCTCCTTGATATCATGAATTGAGAATTTATTTCAGTCTTTTTTTTGTACGTTCTGTACCTTTAGGTTCTATTTAATGGGATTCATTAAAATTTTTTTTAGAAAAAGCCCTGGGAGTTTCCTTGCTTTATGTTGCCATCTTGATTCTATTATCAGAAGTCCACATGGCATTAACGTTCCTGTTAAAAAGTGAGTAAGGTCCTTAACTGAGAGCATGTGTGTGAGGTATGTGAAATATGAAAAAGTTTTAAAAATCTTGTGGTGTCTGAGATAAGAAAATCCATTAGAAAGGTAAAAAAATTGCCTTAACACTTCAAAGGGCAAGTAGAGAATATTTTATGAAATCACACTCACATATATGTATATATTTGTTTATATACACATTTGTGTATTTGTGCACGTTTGTGTATGTGTGTGCATGTGTGCATGTGCATGTGTGTATGTGTTTGTGTGTGTGTTGTGTGTGTGTGTGTGTGTGTGTGTGTGTGTGTGTGTAGTACACTCAGTCAGCAAAGTTTTAGGATTTTTCTCCACTTCTTTTCCATAGCATATGAGAAGTGATGGCATTGGATAGTTTAAGCAAATCAAAGCTGAAAATTGACAGGGCAAGACTGACAATTGGATAAAGGGGCAAAAGACTACAGAAAAGAGAATAGAGAAGAGTTGAACTGATTCACCAGAGGGTCAAGATAGTGAAAAGAAGACAGTATAGCATTTTTGTAGTGAAGGTCTGGTAAGGAACTGAGGGCTCACAAATTTGAAATTGATGGTGAAAAGCAAAAACTGAATCAGAGGTTAAAAGACAAAAGTATAATGATAACAGAGTTTGATTAGTTGAAGGAATTTAGTAGCATTCACAAATTCCATATTATGAAAGTGGAATGTTTATAGATGATGGCAGGATTAAGGATATTTATAGCTGAGGTGAAGCAGATGACAATGCAAGGAGCAATGGGTAAGTCATGGTAAATTAGGTAGTTGGTGAGAGTATCAATATTTATGTTTGAGAGTAGAAATTGAGAAGAACAGTATTAGCCAGGAACTGACTTCAATGAAGAAAGATTTTTCTGAAGGTCAGTAACTCATAACTGCCAGAATCTCAAATAAGTAACAGAGAGTAAAGGAGCAATAAAGGAGGAGAAGTTACAGAGTGATAATGGGAGGATGGAAGCCTGGGAGTGGAAATGGGGGTTAAGAACTAATCCAACTTTCCCACATGACCAGGTTAGGAGATTTAGTGAAAATACAACCAGTATGAGAAAGGTTTAAAAGGAAGTTGTGCTATCTGAAGAGAAAAGTTTCAGTGAATAAATGAAGATGGAAAGAGTAAGAAAGGCAGTTTAAGCATAGTTTTTAACTTTTGTAGGAGGTATTCCAGAGAGAAAAGTGGAAAGGAAGTAGTTTGAAGGGGATGGGAATAAGTGATTAGAATTAGGGGATGAGTTTTAATAATGACATCCCCTAGGTTCAGATAATTCAGAATCACTTGGATGGGGAAGTTATAGGTTAATCATTGAGGAGTTAGTTTAGATGGGTTATATTTATCCGGTGGGTCATCATTTTGGTTAATTTGATCTCAGAACATTAGGCAGTGGTGTGTGGTTGTGTTTTTTACTTATTATAACAGCCTAATGTGTCCCCACCAGAATTCACAAACTTGATTTCATGCATGAATTTTAACCAGGTGATCATCTCACCCCTAAAATCCCAAGTCATTCATAGTGCTCACAGGAATATTTCTAGAACATCATAAAAGCATTGTGGGGGAATTGCCCTCCATCAAGAAACTTTTTAACCTTTTAAAAAGTTCACTTTATGGAGGAAAGATGAGTATTAAAATTGTAGAATTGTCACAATTAGACAGAATCACTTCCTTAAAGAAAGTTTTTTTGTTTTATAAATAATACAATTCTACAAATGATAGATTGTTTAATTGCCATATTTTAAAGCATTTTATTTAGAATCACTAACTTCAAATTACTAGTTTTTAATCTTTTCAAAAACAAAAGCAGAAGGTTTTAGGAAGGCAAAGAGAAGCAAACTGACTATGTCACCAGTGTCAAGCTTGGTTTCCTCAGACCTTTGTCTGATACAAGCTGTGTCCCAAAAGATTGTTATTGCTTTTGCAAAGCTGTTGGGAAAGAAAGATGAATTTTATTAAAGTTAGAGGAACGAGAAGGTAGTCTGAACAGCTACAGACATTTCTGCTCCATAAAGTCTATCAATCCAAGAGGTATTGCTAGGAGGAAAACCAGTTAGTCTATCAGTTAATAAATATTTATTAAATGCCTATGATGAGCCAAAGACTGTGGTAAGCTCTGGGAAGACAAATAAGAAAAGGAAAACCATTTCCTGAGCTGAAGGAGCTTATGACCTAATGGCGAAAGACTATGAAATAAAACCTAAAAGCAGAAAGTAGAGATTTGAGAGATGAAGAAAATTCTATTGATTCGGGGCATGGTGGAGTCTAGCCCTAAAGAGTGAAACTGGTGGAAAATGGAGAATTGGCTGGTCTGTGAGCACTTTTAAAATAGTGTAATTGGGGAGAGATTTTTTGCTCAACACTTCAGAGTCAAAGGGGCAGATGAATGACCAAAGCTAATATAATCTCAGAGGACAAAGAATTTACTGCTGAAGAGGTTTCCTGGGAGCATAATGATACTGAGATCTAAGTACAAGGAACTGGCCTTCAGGTTGACAAATTTTATGGGTGCAATTCAGAGTAAATGTTTAAGATTTGGCTTATATTGAAATTAAGATTATTTTAACAGTCTTGAGATATTTCTTCCAGTTATCTCTTGTGGCTCATAGTGCCACTATATAACTATTGCTTCCTTGTGCAACTTTTTGACTTAGTCTATTCAAGCTTAAGATTGATTGCGTCAGTGTACTACTAGTAGTATGACTGAGCATTTCTTTTCTTTCTTTGTTTTATTTTTTTTTAGGTTTTTGCAAGGCAAACGGGGTTAAGTGGCTTGCCCAAGGCCATGTGGCTAGGTAATTATTAAGTGTCTGAGACCGGATTTGAACCTAGGTGCTCCTGACTCCAGGGCCGGTGCTTTATCCACTGCGCCACCTAGTGGCCCCATGAGCATTTCTTAAATAGCTGCTACTCGATACCCTCTACTGATCTGCTCAACCAGAGAAATGTGCATTACCATGATATGAGATAAAAGCAATAGTGTAATTTCATCTTTGCCTAGATTTATTACCTGATTTTCTTGTTTTTGTTTTACTGATAGATCTAGGATTTCAAGCACTTAGTTATATAAAGGTGGTAATAATGGACAACTTTTTTTTCCCCTTGATATTTCTCTAACGTTTCTCTAAGCTTTTGCCTGTAACTTTATAAATATCTTTTTTTTATTTTCAAATTTTTTTCTTTGTTACCTAGATGGGAATTTTTGATTAGTTATTATGCACTTTTTTTAAAATGGCAAGATCAGTTCATTAACTTGTTTTCTCTCTCTCTTTTTTTTTTTTTTTTGCAAGGCAATGGGGTTAAGTGGCTTGCCCAAAGCTACACAGCTAGGTAATTATTAAGTGTCTGAGGCCGGATTTGAACTCAGGTACTCCTCACTCCAGGGCCAGTGCTCTATCCACTGTACCACCTAGCTGCCCTTTTTTTCGTTAATGCAAGTATTACAAGAAAAAAAAATTCCCTTATCCCTTTGTTAATGAAAATATTACAAGACAAAAATATTATTATATGTTTACTATATATTGTGGCTCATTATTACCATTTTCTTTTCTTTTCTTTTATGGGGGGGGTGCTTTGCAAGGCAATGGGGCTAAGTGACTTGCCCAAGGTCACACAGCTAGGTAAATTTTAAGTGTCTGAGGTCAAATTTGAACTCAGGTTCTCCTGACTCCAGGGCTGGTACTCTTATCTACTGTACCACCTAGTTGCCCCTGCCACTTTCTTTAGTGAGATTTTTCTATTTTTCTAATTTGTTCTTTGTCTCATCCAGTACCTAAGAATTGCAACATTCCTCATGTCTTATCCATTTGTTTGGATATTCTTTATTTGTGGATCTTCTTAAAAATATTTGAAAATAAGTAAATATATCTATATCTATATCTATATCTATATCTATATCTATATCTATATCTATATCTATATCTATATCTATATCTATATCTATATCTATATCTATATCTATATCTATATCTATATCTATATCTATATCTATATCTATATCTATATCTATATCTATATCTATATCTATCTATGTATCTATCTATCTGTCTATACACACACTCATATATTGAAACAAATTTATTCTCGGCATCTAGATGACACAGGGGAATAAAGTAATAGACCTGAATTCAGGAAAACTCATTTTCCTGAATTAAAATCTGGTCTCATACATTAGCTGTGTGACTCTGGATGAGTCACTCAACCTTAATTGCCTCAGTTTACTCATGAATAAAAAAATAAAAGAAAATTAAAGGAAAAAATTGGAAACTGATTCAGTGTCCTTGTAGAGAAAATTTCAAATGGGGTCATTAAGAGTCAGATATAACTGAATTAATTGAACAGAAATTTTTAATATTTTTGCAATATTAATAGTGAATTATTTGTTTAGTATTGCTCATTTTCTTTAGATTTGTAGGGTCTTTCCTTCTCACTCCAAGGATATGATCTTTTTTCCTTTTTTTGAAAGGTGCCATACAAAAACTGAGTATATGTAATTTTTCTATTCCTATTCACCAATAATCCAAGATCTACCATTTATAATTTTTCTAAAGTTCTATAAGGGTCCTTATTCCTTCTTTTTTATCATTTAATAGCTTTATTTAGGTCTGAAATGGGGATCTTTAAGGTCTCCCACTACTATGGTTCTTTTGTCTATTTTTTTCTGCAGTTCAATTAACTTTCCTATTACCTTTATACCTATTAGGGATATAGATGCTATGCTATTTTGTGCATATGTATTATTTGATATTGTTTTGTTATTTATTGTGTCTTTTAAGCATAATATGGTTGCCCTGTTTATCTTAGTTTATCATTTTATATTTACATTGAGTTTATCTTGAAATTATGATTGTTTTACTTGTTTATTATTTAAATTTACATGAACCCTAATAGAATTTGCTCTGGTATCTCATTTGAACTATATCTTAATCTTTGTGTTTCAGGTATGTTTCTTGTTTAAAAAACAAACAGATATTTTTCTGCTTATGAATCCATTTTGCTAATTTGTTTTATTAAGTTTATTCACATTTACAACCATGATTTTCAATTGTAACTTTGGCTGCATTATATTCTCCTCTTTCTTTGTTTTTATCTTCTTGTTCCTACTTGTCTCTTTAAATATAAAGAAGATCATGATAGAATAGGACTTTGACTGATATATGATTTTTTATGTGAAATATTTTCTTTTCTTTCTGCTGCATCTATTCTCTTGTCTTTGCCTTTCATTGGTTCTTACCAGTTTTTTTTCTTTTTTCTGATACTTTCTTCATATTTCTCCCTTCAAGATTTACGATTTTTTTTTAGGTTTTTGCAAGGCAAATGGGGTTAAGTGGCTTGCCTAAGGCCACACAGCTAGGAAATTATTAAGTGTCTGAGACCGGATTTGAACCCAGGTATTCCTGACTCCAGGGCTGGTGCTTTATCCACTGCGCCACCTAGCTGCCCCTAAGTTATTTTTTCTTATGACTATTCTGTTACCTAATTTATCTCATCTCCTAGGACTCTTTACCATACCTCCCTTGCCCCTAGCTCATATTTTCTATAATAAAATACTTGCATTTATTGGTGCAAAGGGAGGATTTGTGGATTATAATTGTGTTCAATTTGCATTTGCTTCATTGAGTGAGAGAGAAGTTAAAAGGAAATTAGTAATTCCACACTTTTCTCCATGATTGCATATGTGTGTATAATATCTAATGCGTGTGTACTTACACATTCATGTATACATTTTATTACAATATGCATTAAACATATTTTCAATCATACAAGCATGATTCCCACCCTTTTCTTTTTCATTCATTATAGTCCTATCTTACCTAATTTTTAATTACTTCTAAGACCATTAAAAAAAACAAAAAAAAACATTTTCACCCTTCACTATGGTTCTTTTTCCTAATTATTTTTAATTTTTTATCTTCATCCATTTGTACAAGCATATTTCCAATTTCCCTCCACCCTTCCTTCCCATACTTCTGTCCTCAATAGGGAACAGTCAGGTGAGCATTTTACATACATATTTTCTTAAACTTATTTACAAATGAGTAATTATTGGCATGAAGAATTAGGATGAAAGGGAAAAGATACATAAGAGATAATGTTTATAAAATTTTCATCAGATATAAAAAGAGATACTTTTTATAAAATATTTATCATCAGTAGGGGTGTTTTTTCCTATATGTTTTGTTTTGTTTTGTTTTTCTTCCTCTGGTTGGGGAGGAAGTCTAATGCAGTTGTCCAAGCTCTCTGGACTGTCTAGAGGAGTTATGTCCACTAAGGTTGCTCATCTCATATTTTTTTAATGTATACATTGTTCTCTTGACCCTACTCCCTTTGATCAGCATCAGATACCATAAGTCATTCCATGCTTCTCTGGAGTCCAATCATTTTTGGTTTCTTATAGAAAAATAATATTCCATAGTAGATATGTACCATAACTTGTTTAGTCATTCTCCAATTGATGGGCATCCCCACTATGATTCTTAAAGATAATTAATGTTCTAGAAGGAAAGATGTTTTTGATTTATCCATTAATATATAGTGACTTTACTATCTCTTTTAAATTAATAATCATGTATACCTTGCAATATTTTTCTTTGTGTCTTCATTTCTATTTCAACCTGTTTATTTGTCCTTTTCAAAAGGAATGCTTAGAAATCTACCTATTATATTAAAGTTCCTTTTATCCCCTGTAGAATTTTGCAGAATATTTTTCCTGGGAAAAATTATCCTCAGTTATATATTTATCTCTTTTCTTTTTTAGCATCATATTCCCCTTACCCCTTTCCTTTCATAAACATTATTACTATATTTGATATGATCACTATTATAGCTGCTTGTTACTTAAATTCCTTCTTTTGGCTGCTCAGAGTATTTTTTTCGCTTTTTGATTTGGAAGCTAGAATGCAAAATCTGGGTACTTAGCTCAAAATAAAGTGTTTTTTTCAACTGGGATGATTTTTCTTTCATAAGTTTTTACTGTTAAAGCTCTAGCATCCTGAAAGGAGAAAAATAATGACTTCGAAAAAAGTGTTTTTGGAAACTTCCCTTTATGGCTTCCAATCATCTCTTTGTTCTATCATTAAAAACCTATAACCATGAACAAAATTAAATATGTTTTATATATCTTCAGATGCATAGCATAATAAAAATTGTTGCTTAGAAATATCAGACATATTCTATTTCATAATGCTTCTTTGTGTCTTCATTCATTTATAAAATGGATGTTAAAGCTCTATTGTGCCAATGGAAATTTTATTAATTAAAATCTTGGAATATTTTACATTATCCACATGGCATAAAGAGCCATATTTTCAGTCTTAATAACTGGTTGCCACCACTAACTATTCTTTATTACTTCCACCATCATATCAAACTTAAAAAAAAAGTTGTTTGATACTCACATAGATGAACAGTCAGAAGCATTTTTCTTTTTATATATTAAACCTGTTTTGGAGTTTGGGAATAACAACAAAAAAAGTGCTATAAAAGTGGCCAAATCGATATAAACAAAATTTATTTAGTAGAAGAAAATTGCTCCTGGGCAATTACCTTGTATGCTAAGTTTCAACACAGAGGGAATTTTTTACAATTATAACCCCCTGCTGACAGATTCTTAACTATAGTGGTGACAGCAGATGCTGCTAAAATATTGTTTTATCTTTGAGTTTAATGGCATAACTTAAACTAAATAATCATGATCAGTTAAAAGCACAGTCCCAACGAGAACTGAATACCCACATGAGGAAGCATATTGTCTGCAAAGAATATAAAAGTAATTGGAATTTTATTTGTAAAACATAGCTATGCCAATGCTCTCATGTAAAATCTGTGTGACTCCTTACTCCCACTGTGCAGATTATATTTTCACCTTGATATGGCCTAGAGATGAAGAATTTTGCCAATATCCTATTATGATGCATTTCTTGGAAAAGAATGATAGTGATAAAGAAAGAAAATTAGTCTTCTATATATATTTTATTATTTTTAAAAGATATAATATAAAGTGTAATTTAGTTTACTTCACTATACCATACCATGTTAATTTCTTTAAGAAGGAGAACATTAGCCTGGATCAAAAGAGATAACATTGTGACCGGACAATTTTGAATTAACTATTATTATGCTATGTTCTATTTCCTGACTGACAAATAGAGACAATTCCTGTCTTCTTCTTGCTCTACAATTTTGTCTTGAAGATCTAAAACAATAATAAATTTGAAAAATCAGAGGAAAAATTACAAATACACAGCACTTAACAAAATATAACCCAGGTTGAATATATTATTGAAATGTAGAGCTGTTACATTGTTAAGAATAAGCAATAGTAAATCAAATTAATAACAAAAGCAATAAATTACATGATTACCATAGTAGATATGGGAAAAGATATTTCTTAAAACAATATGATAAATATTACAGACTTATGTGAATAAATTTTTTTTGGTTTTTTTTTTTGAAAAGCAATAGGTTTAAGTGACTTGATCAAGGTCACAGTTAAGTATTAAGTGTCTGAGACTGGATTTGAACGCAATCCTTCTGACTCCAGGATTGGTACTATAGCCACCATGCCACCTAGTTGCCCTATACATAAGAGTCTTTAAGAAAGTAAAGAAATAAAAGGAACTTTTCTTGACAAATGATTTATTTCAAAAAATTAAGAGCTAGAATGGAGAAATATTGGAGAGCAATAGATGATGGATAAAGATAATGAAAATGATGATAGTGTTGATGATGATGAAGATGATGAGTGATGAAAGGCATTTAAATGAACAGAACCTTTATGTCAGTACTTACAAAATGCCAGGTAATCAGGAGATAAAACAAAAGTAAGCAAGATATTCTCTGATGTCAAGAAACATATATTAAAGTGGAGGAAGACATCATGTGAAGAAGAAAGAGAAAGTGTAGTTTTCATCTGATGTGAGACAATGTGTGTGGAAGAAAGTTGAGCTAATCATACTTTCATTCTCTGGGCAAAATTTTAAGAATCTGGTAAGAAACAGATGAAATTGTTGATCAGAACGCAACGTGGAGATGATTTGAAAGTGTGGGTCCTGAAACACTAGGACAAAATCTCACAAATCATAGCCTAGAATGATGGGGCAGAGTCCAAGTTATTAAAGAAATAATACTGAATTATGATATATGAATATAATGGAATATGATTGCACCGTTGAGAATAAAGAAGGACAAAGGGGAAGGGAATACAGTTTTTACATGGTTCATCTGCTGTGACAGGAGTTATGCTATTTTTTACAAATATTGTTTTATCTGTTCCTCATAAGAAAGTTTCAAGATATGTTATTATTAGATTTAATTTATATTGGAGGAATTGCTGCCACAGAAGTTGAGCCACTTGCCTTAGCTCATACTGGACAAGACTGAAGCCATATTTGAACTCAGGTCATTGCATATCTGTTCAAATACTTTATCCATTGCACTTCTAGCAGGAAGCAAACCTGGAAAGCTCTGTATGAACTAATGCTGAATGAAATGAAGATTATAAAAGAAGAAAATTTAAAGTTTTCTGCTATCAGTGTAATGATTCATCATAACTTCAGAAAACATATGATGAACCATGATTCTTGACTTTTAGAATAGAGGAAATAGACTAAAAGTAAAGAATAGTTTATGCATCACCAGTATGTGACTTGGATTTGCTTCAGCCTACATATTTGTAACACGAGAGGGAATGTATGAGGCAAAATTGTTGGGTGGTGATCATGTGGCTAAAACTCTTTGAAGTTTTTTTTAGAGATCAGTCTTCATCTGGAGCAATCTCCATAATGAGGTTGACAAGCAGAATGGTTATGTTGCTATTTTATTTTTATTTATATAAATGCTAAAACCTACAAAGTATAAGTTCAAAGTTTCACTTTACATGTTGAAATACAAATATTTTATTTACATGAAATATTCACATTTTTGTCTGTTATATAAAAGAACTTTAAAATGTAAAAATTGGTATAGATGACTCAATTGAAAAAGGCTATATTTAACCATGAAAAAATGTGACTCAAATTCCACTTAGACAATTCCCAGCCTTCTCAGATATAGGTTTTAATGATTTCTGGTCATCAGTTTGAAATATGATCTTTAGTAAATGATCTAATTTCTATTTGCTTGTTTCCTTAATTGGAAAATAGAAATTTTCCACTTCTACTATATCTTCCCCAATGACTGATGTTTAAATTAATATTAAAATGATGTATAAATATATTAGTTTAAGAATGTTTGTGGCAGAGATAATTTGCAATGTTTTACTATAAGATCCACAAATTAAATGCTTATTTAGAATAGTATAATTATTTTTGGTTCACACATGAGATGCCATACTTTTTACACATCTTGAAATAGATGTTACGCATATGTAAATGTCAAAAATATTAAAAGTCAAACATATAAATGTGGTCTCTAACCTCTGACAATCAGACGAATCTTCTATAATTTAGTTTCTCAATAATACTTTCTTAATAATTTTTCTTTCACTCAAACCAAAAATAGTGAAATTTCTTATTTCACTTCCAATACATTGAGACAATTTAAAAATGATCAATCTGTGCATTTAAAATGCTAAAAATATATCCTTAATAATCTGTGAAAATTATAATTCCTACTTAAACTCACAGTGATAAATCAGGTCTCTCAGAATAAGACTACCTTGGAGTTCTAGGGATACCACTCAGGACTTGGAAGTATGAAGAATCTTTTTTTGATATTTTCCTCTAAAGCATCCATACTAGTGTATTTTCCCCAATATTGACCACCAATAATTAGTGTTCTTATCATAGGATCATATAACCAAGAAGATATAATTATGATAAAAATAAATTTTCCTCAAACACCTAGAGGCAATACTTCCTTGATCCTAAAAGAAAGTATATTCAAAATTAGCACTGCTACTTTGGACATTTATCTCTCCAAGTTGATTTCTAAATTCTGCATAGACCTTATGGCTCTCTTTAGTCTATGTTGACTGTTAAACAGGTGAATCCTCTTGATCCTGGAACTGAGACCCACAATGGCACATGAGCAACAGAGTTTCCAAACAGTGTTAACTAGGTATAGTTAAGGGTCCCCTGATCTTTTTCTATCTGACCCCTTTTTTTGCTTCTGGGTTAAGAGCTCTACATCCACTGTTGCTTTCACTATATGTGTGCACTCTGAACAGGCATCCATTCTGATGTCACAGACCTCTCCTGCAAGCCTTTACATTTTCTTTTTTTTCTTTTTTTTTTTTTTTTAGATTTTTGCACGGCAAATGGGGTTAAGTGGCTTGCCAAAGGCCACATAGCTAGGTAATTATTAAGTGTCTTAGACCGGATTTGAACCCAGGTACTCCTGACTCCAGGGCTGGTGCTTTATCCACTATGCCACCTAGCCACCCCTTTCATTTTCTAAGGTGGCAAAACAAATAGCTCACTCTAACCTTTTGTTGGCTTTGCTGCTCCAAAATTTGATTTGAGGCATTGTTTTAAAGTTGTAGGGTGGGGAATGCTGAGAGAGTCAGCTGGGCTGTGCCTCTAATTCATCATGTTGATTCCATGAGATATTCCCATAGGAAGAATTTCTTCTACACAAGGAAAAATAGATACTATGCAAAGGATGATGGAAAACACAGAATAATGGTTTTGAGCCTTGGTTACTATAATAATAGTGTTGTCCTTAATAGAAACTGGGTTTTTAGTTGGGAAAGATACTGAATTGTACAGTCTTGCCCCAGCAGGATTTTGTTTATCTGGATGAACAGAAGATTGTGTCTAAAGAGAAGTAATTTCTGGGTTCAAGATGATAGAAACTTTATAATAACAATTAATGGAGTCTGTCTATTCTATCATGCATTTTTCTCCTTTGCAGTTTCTTGTCTACTAGTTTTTATCATTGCCTACAAAACTAGGTCTTCATCACCTACACAAATAAACAATAGTGACAAAAGCAAAACACTTTACTTAACCTTGCTGTACCCTCAGGCTAACATCCTAAAACTCTTCTTTTTCAAAACAACAACACATACACACAAAAATGTACATTCAATTATACTTCAAGTTGCTAAGACTGGAAAAATGAGTTCTTCATCTATGAATCTCTATTTACTTCAAAACCTCTTTCAATCTGTATTTTGAATTCATCATTCAACTGAAATAGGTTACTATCAAGGTTACTATCTTTCAATTGAAAAGTACAGTATCTTTTTCATCTTTGTTCTAACCATCCTATAGGAATGTGTTCCACTGTCAACATGCTCTTCCTCTCAATAGTCTCTCTTACCTTGACATTACTTTCTTCAAGTCCTATCAATCACTGCTACTGTAAACAATGTTATGGACAGACCCAAAAATGTAAAAATAGGAAAAAGTATGGAAAAAAAAACTTGTCTGAGAAAATTGCTTTAAAATTTGTGAAGAATGATTAGAAGGGATGTTTCATAATTTAGGATTGTATATGATGCATAAATCAAATTTCCTGAGGAGTCTATGAAGGGCTTGAAATGATTAAACCATCAGTGACGTTCTCCCTAAGATGGTTGAGTTTAACCTTTTTATTATAAATGAATTAGACAGTATCTCTTAAAAAATTTGATTTCAATCTTGATGGTAGAATGATAAGGCTATTTTCTAGTAATGAGAAAATAAAGAGTAAGCTATGGATAAATATGATTATAATCATTTTATAGTTAAAATAATGTGTGATATGTACATCTTTGTATTAAGAATTGGTTAATTATTAACAAATCACATAGGAAGTTTGAGATTTCTTTAGATGTGTGATATAATGGGAAGGAGAGAGAGAGAGAGAGAGAGAGAGAGAGAGAGAGAGAGGAGGAGGAGGAGGAGCACCTGTTTTTGGAAAGGGATGTTTCTCCAGTTTGTTTAATAAGTAATCAATAATTTGACTAGGATTGCTGAGATTATCAACTAAAGGATTTGTAAATTAAAATTTAAAAATTACATATACAAATATTTTCCTAAATTACCTTTAGATATAGAATGATGAGAATGAATATGGCAGCATGTTAATCCAAGCCTAAGCAATGACTACATTATATAGCTTAAACATCAGTGGACTCTGAAACCCTTTGAGTTTACCTTTCTAAATAGATTTACTGATAAGTTACACTATTTTAGCTAGATTTCTACTTAATCTATTTGTCTCATTCCAGCAAGTTTTGTGGATTTGCCAATATTTGAAGGCATTTGTTATTTTCTACACAGAAATCTTTTTAGATGAATTTGTGACTTCTCTGTAGAGTTTTTGACCTTTCTTAGTTTGAAATTGTGAATTTAATTAATTTTTAGTTTTCTAAATAATTGTAGAGTCTTGGCAAATTTGTTTTCTAGGTACCTTTCCTTCTTTCTGGTTCTAAATATGACCAAGTTGCTAGCTGATCAGTGTGCTAGATGACTTTTCCCCTTTCTCTACTATTTGTAGCTTCTTATGTAGAATCATTATTACCTATTTGTATTTATGTCTTCCTACTTGTAATCATACTTCCTAGTTCCATTAATTATACTTTCAATGTTCTAGATTATTTGTAGAAACTGAAATTCATCTATTTCTTTTTTAGTTGTTCTTGTTAAAATCTAAGGTATGCATGCCCTTTTAATTATTTCTATTTAGAATTCTAGTTTAATTTTGAAATTTAGAAATATATCCAACTACCAGTTTGGTAGAAATTCTAGAAGAATTTATTAAAATCTATCCACATTAGAGAATTTGCACTTAATTTAACAATCATTTACTAAATATCTCTTATGTATAAGGTTCTGTGTTTGTTCTCGAAATTCTAACTTTCAATTTTTAATTATAATTTTTAGTTAGTTTTTCAACTTTCAACTCACTTGTTTCATTAAAGTTAATTTCTAACTTTCTGAGAGGTCTTTGGCTCTCCGGTTGTACTTGTGACTTAATAGTTAGATTCCTTTCTTTCTGGCTTATTGATAAGATTCCAGCAAGATTTGTAGTTTTCAGTGTGAATTTTTTGCTCAATTAGGATTTTTAGAAAGATTTCTGGATATTTTAATGCAATCTTGACATTTTTTGACTGTTTCTTGATGTCTCATGAGGTTATTAAGCCTGGTAAGTAGTAAGTAGTAAGTACGCAATGAATGTTTATTTCTTTCTCCTTCTATCCCGTTTATACTTTTGAGAGTTTGAAATATTGTCTTGTTAACTTCATTTTGGGTATCTCTTTCATGTGACAATCAGTGGATTTTTTTCCTTTTCTATTTTGTTCTCTGATTCTAGAATGTTAGGGGAATTTTTCTTGACAATTTCTTAAAATATTATTTTGGGGATCATTTTTTTTAATCATGATTTTTAAGAAGTCCAGCAATTTTTAAATTCTCTCTCCTTAGCCTAGATTTTCAGGTGAGTTATTTTTCCTATGAGATATTTTATATTTTCTTTTAATTTTTTCCCATTCTTTTTACTTTATTTTATTGCTTCTTGTTTCTTTTTTTTAACTTTCATTATATTTATTTATTTATTTATTTTTACATCATAGCTGATTAACACATGCTTTAATGTGTATACTCTTCTACTGGTTCTGTTCGCTTCCCTTAGGATCATTTCATGACAATCCTTTCAGGCCTTTCTGAAGTCCTACTCCTTATGAATCTTACAGAACAAAAGCACTCCATAATATTCACATACCATATTTTGTTCAGACATTTCCCATAATTTTCATTTCTTTGCCACTATGAAAAGAGTTGTTGGAAACATTTTTATACATGTTTCTGTATATGGTTTTGGGTTTTTTGCCTTTTTGTGATCTCTTTGGAATACAGAGCTTTACTGGATCAAAGGGCAATGCATAGTTTTATTGCCTTTGGGTTTAATTCCAAAGATTTCTCCAGAAAGGTTTAATCAAGTCACAATTTTACCAACTATCAGGTGGTCTTGCAGTTTTCCCACAACACATTCAACATTGATCATTTTCATTTTCAGTCATATTAGCCAATCTGATAGATGTGAAGTTGTTTTAGTTTGAATTTTTTAATTAGTAATGTTTTAGGACATTTTTTTCATATGACTAGAGATAAGTTTAGTTTCTTCATCTGAAAGTGGTTTGTTCATTTCTGACCACTTATGAATTGGGAAATGACTTGTGTTCTTATAAATTTGATTCATTTCTCTATATAGTTTTTAAAATGAATCCTCTATCAGAAACACTAGTTGGAAAAATTATTTCTCAACTCACTGCATTCCTTTTAATCTTGGTTATTGGTTTTCTTTGCACAAAATATTTTTAATATAATACAATCAAAATTATGCATTCTGCATTTTATTAGATTCTTAATCTCTTCTTTGGTCATAAACTATTCCTCTTTTCATAAATATGAAAGATAAATTATCCTTCATGCTCCTAATTGTCTGATGGCATCACCTATTATGTCTAAATCTTGTATCTATTTCAGCCTTATCTTTTATAGAGTATAAGGTGTGAAATGTTGGTCTATGCCTAGTTTCTGTCATATCCAATTTTTCCAGTGGCTTAAAGAGTTAGTTCTTATCCCGAAAACTGGAGTCAAAATTGGTTTATCAAACAGTACATTGTTATAGTAATTTACTACTGTTTCTTTTACCCTACTCTATTGCACTTGTATACCATTTTATTTCTCAATCAGTACCAAACAGTTGTGATGAATGCTGTTTTATAATATAATTTTAGATATAGTGCAGCTAGGCCACCTTCCTTTGAGTTTTTTCTTTACTCCCTTGATATTCTTGGCCTTTTTTCTCCCATCAAAATTTTGTTGCTATTTTTTCTAGCTCAATGAAATAATTTTATGGTAGTTTCATTTGTATAGCACTGAATACATAATTTAGTTTAGGTGGAATTATCATTTTAATTATATTAACTCTACCTCCCCATATGCAATTGACATTTTCCTGATTGTTTAGATCTGACTTTAATGAGTGAAAAGTATTTTGTAATTGTTTTTATTTGGTTTCTGAGTTTGTTTTGGCAGGCAGATTCCTAAGAATTTTATGTTGTCTTTAGTGGAATGTCACTGTTTCTTGCTAGTGTGCTTTATTGGTAATATATAAAAATGTTGATGATTTCTATTGGTTTATCTTATATCCTGCAACATTTCTTAAGTTGTGAATTCTTTCTAGTATATTTGGTTGATTTTTTAGGGTAATCTAAGTATACTATCACATCATCTACTAAAAGTGAGAGATTTGTTTCCACATTATCTATTCTAAATCCTTCAATCTCTTTTTATTTTTATTCCTAATGCTAACATTTCTAAAACAATATTGAATAATAATACTGATAACTGTCATTCTTATTTCACTTTGATCTTGTTGCAAAAGCTTCTAACTTATTGCCATTACATGTAAAGCCTGCTGATGGTTTTAGATAGCTCCTGCTTTTTGTTTAAGGAATAATCTATTTATTAATATGTTCTCTAGGCATTTTTTTAACAGAATGGAGGCTGTCTTTTGCAAAAGGCTTTCAATATTTATTGAAATAATCTTAGAATTTCTGTTAGGTGTGTTTTGATATGGTCAGTTATGCTTATAGATTTCTTAATAAATCCTACCTGATCGTAGCGTATTAGTCTAGTGATAACTTGCTGTAATCACTTTGCTAATATTTTTATTTAAAATTTTTGCATAAATCTTCATTAAAGAAATTTGTCTATAATTTTCTGTCTCTGTTTTGATTCTTCCTATATTGATATAATTGAAGGAATTTGACAAAATTCTTTCTTCACCTATCCTTTCAAATATCATATATAGCATTGGCATTTATTGTTCTTTAAAAGTCTGGTAGAATTCATTTGTGAAGGCATCTAACCCTGAAAATTTTTTTTAATTGGGATTTCAATGATAGCTGATCAATTTCTTTTTTCTGAAATTGTGTTATTTAAATATTTAATTTCCTCTTCTGTTAATCTGGGAAAAGTGTGAGCATTCATATGTTTCCATTGGATTGTCAAATTTATTGGCATACAATTGGGCAAATAGCTCCAAATTATTACTTTAATTTCCTTCTCATTGGTGGTGAATTCACTTTTTTCATTATTAATGCTCGTAATTTGGTTTTCTTCTTTCATTTTAAAATCTAATTAACAAAAAATTTAATTTATTTTGTTGTGTTTTTTCATTAGACCAACTATTAGTTTTATTTATTAGATTACTAGTTTTCTTACTTTTGATTTTATTAATCTCTCCTTTGATTTTCAGAATTCCTAATTTTGTATTTAATTGTAGGTTTTTGTTCTCTTCTCTTTTAATTGTTCTCTTTCTACATTCTTTTTAGGAGACTTTTTTAATTTTAATAATTTTAATTGATATTTTATTTTGCCAAATAAATGTTATGAAAGTTTTCCAGAATTCATTCATATGAAGATGTATATTTTCAAGTTATACAATTTCCTTCCACCGTCCCTTCCCACCCCTCTCCCCTCAGTGGTGAACCATCAGGTTGATATTGTTCATTTACATTTGTGCTTAGAGGATAGTCATTTTCAGTATGAAGAACTGAGATTAAGGGAAAGAAGTACATGAGAGAAATTTTTTTTTATAATGAATATAATGTTCATCAGATACTGAAGGGTTTTTTTGTTTATGCTTTTGTTTTTCTTCTTCTGGATTGGAATAGCATTGGCTATAGCTGGTCTAATATGGTTGACCTAGCTCTCTGAACTGTTGAGAACAGCTGCATTCATCAAGATTGATCATCTTACAATGCTGTTATTAATATGTAGCATGTCCCCTTGGTTCTACTTCCTTCATTCAACATCAGTTCCTGTAATTCATCCCATGCTTTTCTAGAGTTCAGTCATTTATGGTTTCTTATAGAACAATAGTATTCCATAATATTAATATACTATAACTTGTTCAACTATTCCTCAATTGATGGGAAGCCTCTCAATTTCCTATTCTTTATCACAACAAAAAGAGCTGCAATGAATATTTTGGAAAATGTGGGCTTTTCACATTTTTTTATGATTTCTTCTGAATACAGACCTAGATTTGGAATTGCTGGATCAAAGGGTATGATTAGTTTTATTGCTCTTTCGCACAATTCCATATTGCTCTCCAGAATGATTAGGTCAAACACAATTCCACCAGCAATGCATTAATGACCCAATCCTCCCACAACTTCTCCAACATTGATCATTTTCCCTTTTCCTCATCTTGGTCAACCTGATAGGTATGAGATGATAACTCATAGTTGTTTTAATTTGCATCTCTCTAATCAATAATGATTTGAAACATTTTTCATATGATTTCATATAGCTTTAATTTCTTCATTTGCTCTTTCAAGATTCACTAGTTGCATATCCAATTCATTGATCACCACTTTCTCTAATTTATTCATGTAAATATTTAGAGATATAAAATTTCCCATAATAACTGCTTTTGCTGTATCCCACAAGTTTTGGTATGGTGTCTCACTATTGATGTCTTGGACAAAGTTATTAATTATTCCTCTGATTTGTTGCTTGATCCATATACTAAATAAAATTAGATTCTTAAGATACCAATCAATTTTTAGTCTATCTTTCCAAAGCCCTTTATTAAATGCGATTTTTATTGCATCATGATTTGAAAATGATGCATTTAATAATTTTGCCTTTTCATATTTGATTGTGAGGATCTTATGTCCTAATACATGGGCAATTTTTGAATAGGTGCTATGTACATCCGAGAAAATGGTATATTGCTTTTTTATCCTTATTCAGTTTTCTTCAGAGATCTATCATAATTAACCTATCTAAAAATTTTATTCACCTTCTTCACTTCCTTCTTGTTTATTTAGTGGTTAGATTTATGTAATTCTGAGAGAGGAAGACTGAAGTCCCATACCAGTAAAAGTTTGGTTCTTTAAGTTTCTTTAAGAATCTGGGATGCTAGGAGTGGCTAGGTGGCATAGTGGATAGAACACTTGCCCTGGAGTCAGGAGTAACTGAGTTCAAATCTGACCTCAGATACTTAGCAATTGCCTAGCTGTGTGGCCTTGGACAAGTAACTTAACCCCCACTGCCTTGAAAAAAAACTTTAAAAAAAGAATATGGGATGCTATATCTCTTGTTGTATATATGTTTTGTATTGATATTACTTCATTATCTATGTAAATTTTTCCATATCCCTTTTAATGAGATGCATTTTTGCTTTTCCTTTCTTTGAGATCAGAATTACTACTCCTGCTTTTTTCACTTTAGATATGCCTTTATGCTGTTATGTGTATCTCTGCTTCAAATGTGTTTCTTGTAGTATTTTGTTTCTTAATTGCTCTGCTATCTGCTTCCTTTACATAATTACTAACTTTATTACTCTCCATCCTATCTTTCCTGCATTTATACATTTGTTTCTCCTTTCACTTTATCCCTCTACACCAGTATTTTGCTTCTGAGTATTGAGTTATTTAATTTGCTCTCCTATCAACCACCTTCCTTTTCTTTTTTTTTTTTTTTTTAGGATTTTTGCAAGGCAAATGAGGTTAAGTGGCTTGCTCAAGGCCACACAGCTAGGTAATTATTAAGTGTCTGAGACCAGATTTGAACCCAGGTACTCCTGACTCCAAGGCCGGTGCTTTATCCACTACGCCACCTAGCCACCCAAACCACCTTCCTTTTCTTTCCCTTCTTTTCCCCTCATTTTCTCCCCACTTCCTTTCCTAATGACTGAAGGGTAAGACAAATTTCTAAACCTGATCGTATGTGTTTTTCCCTCTTAGAGCCAAAGCTGATGAAAATAAGATTCAAACAATTCTCACCTCCTCCCTTTTTTCCCTCTACTGTAATTGACCCTTTGCACTGTTTCATGTGATGTAATTTACCACATTCAATTTTCCCCTTCCTCCAATCCCAGTACAATCCTTTTTTAATATCTTAATTTTTAAAACTTTCCCTCAAAATCAATTTTGACAATATATTCAAACTAAGTATATTCCCTCTAATAGAGATACAGTTAAGAGTTAAGAATATTATTATCTCATATGGGTTTATAATCATTTAATTTTATTGAATAACATTCTTTCCCAGTTTATCTTTTTATGTATCTCTTGAGTCTCCTCTTTGAAGATCAAATTTTCTGTTCACATCTGTTTTTTTATCAGGAAAATTTGAGAGTTGTCTATTTAATTAAATATTCATCTTTCCCCTTGAAAGTATATGCTGAATTTTGCTAGAAACTTGATTATTAGTTGTGATTTAGCTTCCAGAAAATCATAATCCAGTCCCTTTGATCCTTTAATGTTGATGTTGCCAAGTCCTCTGCAATTGTGATTGTATTATTTATCAATGAAGTAAAAAATATTTGTCTTAATAGAGAGAAACAGGAAACCAGATTTCTTCGTATACAAATTGCTTCTTTCTGACTGCCTTCAGGATTTTCTCCTTGATCTGATAATTTTGTAATTTGATTAAAATATTCCTTGGCATTTTCATTTTGTGATCCCTTTAAGGAGGTGATTGGTGGATTCTTTTGCTGACCATTTCCTCTTCTGGGCTATCAGGGAAGTTTTCCTTGATGATCTCTTGAAATATGTTGTCTAGGTTTATTGTTTCCCTGACTTATTTGATCATGACTTTCAAGTACTTTAATAATTCTTAACATTGAGGTATTTTACATTTTCTCCTATTTTTTACATTTTTAAAAAAAAATTTCTTTGACTGATTCTTGATGTCTCATGGAGTCATTAACTTCTACTTGTCCCAGTCTATTTTCAAGGAATGATTTTCTTCAGCCATCTCCTTTTCCCTTTGGTCAATTCTATTTTAAAGGAGCTGTTATTTTTGTCATTTGCCCAATTTTCTTCGGTCAAGATGTATTGTTACTTGATGTCTCATGGAGTTATTTTCCAGATTTTTAAACCACTTTTTTACATTTGACAAATGATGCTTTTAAAGGAGTATCATCAATGGATTATTTTTTGTGCTTATTTTACCATTTGATCAATTCTGTTTTTAAGGTGTTTATTTCCTTCAGCATTTTATGTGTGTGTGTGTGTGTGTCTTTCTTTTAAAAACTGTATATTATCTTTTCAGAATTTTGTTCCTTTATATTCTTTTCTTTCCATGATTTTTGCTTTATCACTCATATCTTTTTGAAAATAATTTTTGGGTCATCATGATTTTTTTTTGCAAGGCAATGGGGTTAAATTAATTGCCCAAGGTCACACAGTGAGGAAATTATTAAATGTCTGAGGTTGTATTTGAAATCAGAACCTCCTAAGTGTTCTGATTGGTGTTCTATCCACTGTGGCACCTAGCTTCCCCCATCAAGAATTTTTGATGAGTTTGTGTCCAATTAACTTTTTAAAAAAATTTAACTTATACCTTTTTTGACTTCACTATTTTATTCTGAGTTTGTCTCTTAATTTTTCCTCTTACCATAAAAGATTTTTGTGATCAGATTATTTTTATACTCTTTGCTCATTTTTCATCTTTTTTCTTGATTTTTCTTTATTTTCAAGTTGGGCTGTACTGCAAGTTTTAGACTATTTGTAATGCTGTTTGCAGAGCTAGTTATTGGGACATGGGAAGTTTTTGGTGCTTTCAATGTGATGTGATATTGGGAGAGTTGTTATCATTCTCTTCTGGTCTTACCTCTGGTCTTTCCGCAGAAATGAGTCCCTATCTATGGAGAAGGCAACCAATACTTTTCCTTAGGTTACCTGAACCCCTAGAACTGAAATTGATATTATTTTTCAGTATCCCTGCTCCTGAATAAACAAAACTGATGCTGCCTCTTAGGGCTCATGCTCTCTATTGACTCAAATTACTTCTTTCTACCCTTGCACTATTTTATAGAAGGGCTGTAGAAAATGGAGTAACCAAGCAATCGTCTTCCTCATTCCTCTGATTTCGTCTTACCCAAAATTACTCTTCTTTGACCTTGAACTATGACCCAGAAATGGATATAGGCAATGGAGTTGCCAAATAGCCTCTTGTTCAGTATTCAGTGCTGGTATTAGAGACCTGTATAATCTTTTTGCATTTTTTTTTACTAGTTGCTGGGTTCCTTTGCTACTTCTAACTTGAGAGCTACTGAATCTGCTACTTCTTCTGTTGTTGCCATCTACTCCTGCCACTGGTGTGTCATCCATGTGAGCTGTAAGCAAGACACCATCCATGTCACAAATTTCTCTTTTAAACATTCCAGGTTCTCTTGGGGTTGAAGATTGTTTCACTCTCACTGCACTGTTTGTTGGCTCTGCCACTCCAGAATTTGATATGAGTCTTTATTTTAAAGTTATTTGTAGAACAACATTGAGGGAGCTCATCTAAATATACCTTTCTTGCACTATCTTGGTTCCTCCCTTAGAAGGATAAAATGTAATTTTGAAAATTAAAGTGATATTAAAAGTGACAGAGTTGAAACCCATAATGGAGAGAAGTGACTTAACCAAGGTCACACAGGTATTAAGTGAAAGAACAAGAATTCTAACCCACATTCTCTGACTCAATGAAGTATAAAAACATTTTTCTTAATAGAGAGAAACTGGCAACCAGACTTCTTT
Source organism: Macrotis lagotis (assembly GCF_037893015.1). NCBI lineage: Eukaryota > Metazoa > Chordata > Mammalia > Peramelemorphia > Peramelidae > Macrotis > Macrotis lagotis. The sequence continues at coordinate 177,198,483 of NC_133666.1, forward strand.
GTACACAAGAATGAGGCCATATCTTATAGCCTCCAGGCCATATTAGGGCAATCTCTACTTTTTGATATTCTATTTGTGCAGAGATTTGATATTTGGACATAAAATAAAAACCATTCCAAGAGATAAATTCCTCCCTCATTTGCTTTCCTATAGTAAAAATATGTGGAGATCAAATCTTTATCTAAAAATTCAATTTCAATGAAATATATGTTGTCAATGATTCAGCAACTAAGCTAGTCAGTAACTGGTCTAGTATTTATTGTTTCTTAGAGTGTGACAAAAAAAGAAAAATACTATGGCTCATTATTATACTTTAAAAATATTCATTTCTAATATTCCCTCTTACTCAGTGAAGCAGTGAATCTTTTTGGTAGAGAAGATATGAACCACAAGAAATGAAGAGAAAATAGTCCAGAGATGGGATGGTGAAGTTCAGACCTCAGTAGAAGTGAAATAGAATGTTATGGATGCAGCAAACATTTTTATGCCAGGGGTAGCCATTGTATGAAGTTACAAATAAAATAATAAAAATAAAAACTCCAAGGAATATTGTAGCCAAATTTCAGAATTATTAGCTCAAGAAGAAAATATTGCAAGAAGCCAAAAAGAAACAATTAAAATACCAAATATCCACAGTTAGGATTATACAGAACATAGCAGTGTCAATATAAAAGGATCAGAGCATCTGGAAAATATAAAAGAAGCCAAAAGAACTTAGATTAACCAAGAACCTGCAAAATTTCAGCATAATCTTTGAAGGGAAAAGGCGAACATTCAAAAAAACAGAAGACTTTCAAACTGATAAAAAGATGAGACCTAAACAGAAAATTAGATCTTAAACCATAAAATTCAAGAGCTGTATAAAAAGATAAATAGAAAGGAAAAAATAAATGAATATGACTGAATTGTTTTTATCCTTACATAGGAAAGTAATATTTTTAACTCTTAGAAACTGTATTTCTATTATCATAGTTAGAGAGAGTATATTTATACAATGAGTGTGGATATAAGATGATTATGATATGGTGATATTAAAAATAACATTTAAGATATGAAAAAGTATTATACTTGGAGAAGAAGGGGGGAAGCAGAAGATGGGAAATCATATCACTTGAAGAGTTACAAAAGACCTATTATAATTTGAAGAGTGTGAGCATTGAGTGAATATTGCTCTTATCAGATTAGGCTCAATGAGGGAAAAAATTATCTTACCTTACAGGGAAGTCAGAGGGGAAAGGAAAGGAAAAAGGAGAGACTGCTAGAAAGGAGAGCAGATTAAGGGAGGTGGTGATTAAAAGCAAAACACTGGTGAGAAGATTAAAAGATTATAGTATTAATGGAGAAAATAGAATGAAAGGAAATACAGAGGTAATAAACATAATTGTGAATGTGAATGACATGAACTCTCCATAAATGGAAGCAGATACCAAAGGGATTAAAAATCATAATTCAACAATATGCCATTAACAAGATGCACATGTGAAGCAGAGGGATACACACAAGATAAAAGTAAAAGTCTGGAGCAGAATACATTATGCCTCAAAAATAGCTCTAATTAATAGAAATAAGACATAAATTTACATCTTGCTAAAATATGCTGGAGAGAATGAAGTAATAGCAATATTAAATCTACAAGCAGCAAGTAGTATAACATCCATATTCTTAGAGGAGAAGTTAAATGAGTTACAGGAAGAAATAAATAATAAACCTATACTAGTGCCCTCAATCTCCCTTTCTTATAATTAAACAATTCTAAGCAAAAAACAAATAAGAAAGAAATGAAAAAGATAAATAGAATCTTACAAAACTTAGATATGATAGACCTCCAAAAGAAATTGTTGGAGTAGGAAAGAAAACACCTTTTTTCCTCAGTGATACATGACACCTACATAATAATTGACCATGTATTAGGGCCTGAAAAGAACCAATCAAATTCAGAAAGGCAGAAATATTGCATGCATCTTATTCAGATGACGATGCAATAGAAATGACATTTAAAAAAGATCATGGGAAGAAGAAGAAAATTAATAAGAAATTAAATAACCTTGAGTAAGTGAAAAAACAAATCAGAGAAACAATCAATAATTTCATCCAATAGAATATTGAGATAAGATAATAGCAAAACATAATGATACATTAAAGAGACAACACACCAAAATTTATGGGATCCAACCAAAATAGTTCTTAGGGGAAATTTTGTATCTCTAAATGCATACACAAATAAAGTAAACAATAAATTAACCAAGTAAATTAAAAAAAAAAACTACAAGAACAAATTAATAATCCCCAATTAAATACCAAATTAAAAACCCTGCAAAAAAAAAACAAAGGAGAGATTACTAAAATTGAAAGTAAGAAAATCATCAAATTACTGAATGAAAATAGGAAAAATTTTTATAAAAACAATAACATAGATAAACCTTTGATTAATTTGATTTAGAAAAGAAGGAAGAAAACCAAATTACTGATATCAAAATTGAAAAGGGTGAACTCATCACTAATGAAGAGGAAATTTAAGTAATAATTCAAAGCAATTTTGCTCAACTAAATGTCAATAAATATGACAATCTAAGTGAAATGAATGAATATTTACAAAAACACAAATTACTAGGATTAGCAAAAGCAAAAATAAAATACTTAATCCCATTTCAGAAATGGAAATTGAACAAGCTATCAATAAATTCCCTAAGAAAAATTTTCAAGTCACTGTAATTTCACAAATTAATTCTTTCAAACTAGGTAAACTATTTGGAAAAATTAGGCAAGTAAAGAGTCCATCAAATTCCTTTCATGACACAAATATAGTGCTGACACCTAAACTAGGAAGAGGAAAATATAGACAGATTTCCTTAATGAATATTAATGCAAAAAATTTAAGAAAAAAATATTGGCAAAGAGATGATAACCAATTTCACCAGCATAATGGTCAGATTTATACCAGGAATGCAAGACTGGTTCAGTATTAGGAAAATAATTAGCATAATAGACTACATCAATAACAAATCTGAAGGAAATCATTTGATTATCTCAATAGATGCTGGAAAAGCTTTTGATAAAATATAGCACCCATTCCTATTAAAAATGCTAAAGAGAATATGAATAGATTGATTTTTCCTTAAAATTTATAATCAGTCTGTATCTGAAAACACCAACAAGAATCATATAATATCAGGAGTGAAACACGGATGACTGTTATTAACATCATTATTCAATACTGTATTAGAAATTTTAGCTTTAGCAATTAGGAAAGAAAAAGAAATTTAAAGAATTAAACTAAGCAATAAAGAACCAAAACTATTATTCTTTGCAGATGATATATTAAGGAAATCATAGAGAATCAACTAAAAAACTATTTGTAACACTTAACAATTTGATCAAAGTTGCAGGATATAAAATAAACTCATAAAAATCAACAAAATCCAACATCAAGAGTAGCAAGAGATATTCCATTCAGAATAATTATAGAAAATGTAAAATATTTGGGAGTCTAACTACCAAGGCGCATCCATGAACTATGTGAGTATAATCACAAAACACCACTCACAGAAATAAAGCCACATGTAAACCACTAGGAAAAAATACCAATTACTCATGGGTAGGCTTAGCTAATATAATAAAAATAATTTTGCTTAAATTGATATTCTTGCCATACCAATTAATGCCATACCAATGCAATACCAATCAAAATACAAAGATTACTTATAGAGCTGGATAAAAGGATAATAATATTTGTCTGGAACATAAAAGATCAAAAATATTAAAGGATTGGAAGCATGTAAAAAAGGTGTTCTGTGCATACCAGATTTAAAATTATATTATATAGAAGTTGTCATCAAAAATATCTTGTATAGACTAAAAAATAGAGTTGTGGATCAATGGAAAAGTTTGGAATAAGAACTCATTATTTGACAACAAATGTTAGAAAAACTGGAAAATAGTAGAGCAGAAACTTGGCATAGACCAACATCTCACACCTATAAAAAGTAAAACTGGGTACATGATTTAAACTTAAAAAGTGATACCATAAACCAATTGGAAGAGTAAGGTATCATTTACCCATCAGACCTAAGAAGAGTTAGAGAATATTATGAAATACAAAATGGATAATTTTGATTACACTAAATTGAAAAGTTTTTGCACAAACAAAGCTAAAACATCCATGATGAGAAGGAAAACAGCAATCTGGGAAATAATTTTTGGAATCAGTCTTTCTAGTAAAGGATTCATTTTTTAAAATAAATAAAGAATTGAGCTACATTTATAAGAATACCACTCATTCTCTGATAAATGGTCAAAGGATAAGAACAGACAGTTTGCAGATGAATAAAGTAAAAGGATAGTCATTTAAAAATGTTCTAAGTCAATATTAATTAGAGAAATACAAATACACACCTATTAGATTGATTAATATGACAGAAAAGGGAAAAGATCGGGTTAGGAGGGGATGTGGGAAAATTGAGACACAAATGAACTGTTAGTGGAATTGTGAACTGATTGATCCAAACATTCTGGACAGCAATTTAGAATATTGTCCAAAGGGCAATAAAACTGTGTATTCCCTTTAATCCAAAAATATCACTATTAGGTCTTTACCCCAAAGTGATTACAACAATGAGAAACCCACATATACAAGAATATTCACAGTGCTCTTTTTGGTGTAGCCAAAGAATTACAAATTGAAGGATAGTCATCAAGTGGGGAATGACTGAACAAGTTGTGGTATCTGAATCAAATGGAATATTATTGCCCTATAAGAAATGATGAGCAGGCAGATAACAGGAAACCTGGGAAAGATTTGCATGTACTGATGCTGAGTGAAATGGTCAGAACTATAAAAGCATTGTACACCTTAACCACAATATGATGCAATGATCAACTATGACAGACTTAGTTCTTCTCAGCAATATAGCACTTAAAGACAATTCTAAAATATCTGTGATGAAAAATGCCAAATACAACTGTAGAAAAAACTATTGAAAATGTATGCAAGGGTGGCTAGGTGGCGCAGTGGATAGAGAACCAGCCCTGGAGTCAGGAGTACCTGAGTTCAAATCCACCCTAAGACACTTAATAATTGCCTAGCTGTGTGGCCTTGGGCAAGCCATGTAACCCCATTGCCTTGCAAAATAAAGAAACTAAAAAAATTATGCAAATCAAAGCATACTAATTTCACTTATTTAATTTTTGTTTGTTATTTTTTCCTCTTCATGGTTTTCCTGTTTCTGTCCTAATTCTTTCACCATATGGCTAATATGGAAATATATGTGATATGATTGGAAATGTATAACCTATATCAATATATCAGAATACTTGCTTTCTCAGGGTGGGGGGAGAGAATTATGGGAAAAAAATAACTATACCCAAATGAATGTTGAAAACTGTTTTTACGTATAATTGGACAAATAAATAAATAAGCAAATTAATTAATAAATGAATAAGTGAAAGGATTTAAAAACACCTGATACTTGTCAACTGATGGAAAGCGAAGCCAGCAGAACCAAGAGAACATTTAGCACAGTTAAAGTAAAATTGTAAGATTGATTAACTGGGAAAAGATTTAGCCATTTTTTTTTACTTTTTTCTTGTCTTAAATCTTTTACTAAATCTATTGTTGCAGCAATTCATAAATTTTCTAAATCACAGTTTCTTCCCTTTTTTTAAATGGGTGGAATTTGTTTTTCAATAAAAGATTTTATTTATTTTGAGTTTTATATATTTACCCCATTCTTGCTTCCCTCCCCCCACCCCCCATAGAAGGCAGTCTGTTAGTCTTTACATTGTTTCCATGGTATGCTCTGATCTAAGTTGAATGTGATAAGAGAGAAATCATATCCATAAGGATAAAAATAAAGTGTGAGAGATAGCAAAATTCATAATAATATAATTTTTACCCTAAATTGAAGGTAATAGTCTTTGGTTTTTTTTTCAAACTCCACAATTCTTTCTCTGGATACAGATGCTATTCTCCATCACAGATAGCACAAAATTGTTCCTCATTGTTGCACTGATGGAATGAGCAAATCCATCTAGGATGATGAACACTCCCATGTTGCTCTTAGGTTGTACAATGTGTTTCTGGTTCTGCTCATCTTGCTCAGCATCAGTTCATGCAAATTCCTCCATGCTTCCCTGAATTCCCAACCCTCCTGGTTTCTTTTTATTTTTTTTTTGTTAATATGGCTACATACCACCCCACCCAGCAACTACCTGGCCCCATGGTCCCAGACAGGCCACCCAATCCCAGCACCCTGCAAAAAATAAAAAAGGAAAGGTGTTATATCTGACTATTCTCTCCTGTGATCTACCCTCTCCTCTGTCACTCACATCCCCCCTTCCACCTGCCCCACTTCTCTTCTTTTTACTCTAGATGTCTATACCCTATTGAGTATCTATGCTGTTTTCTCTCTGAGCCATTTCTGATGAGAGTGAAGGTTCCCTCATTCCCCCTTGCCTTCACCCCTTCCATATCATTACAAAAGCTCATTGCAAAAAAATACCTTTTATATCACTCCCAGTCCATTTCCCTTTTAAGCACTGACTCCATTTTTTACAATATATCATAAAATTCAGCTCTCTCCTGTGCTTCATCTATAAAAAACTTCTTCTACCTGCTCTATTAAATGAGAAGGTTCATATGAGTATTATCAGTAGCACTTTCTATGCAGGAATACATGCAGTTCATCATCATTAATTCCATCACAATTTACCCTTCTCCTCTACTCTCTATGCTTCACCTGAGTTCTGTACTTGGAGGTCAAACATTCTGTTCAGCTCTGGCCATTCCAACAGGAACATTTGAAATTGCCCTGTTTCATTGAAAGTCCATCTTTTCCCCTGAAAGAGGATGTTCGGTTTAGCTGGGTAGTTGTTTAGTTGTTGTATTCCCAGCTCTTTTGCCTTATGGAAATTATATTCTAAGTCTTGCAAGCCCTTAATGTAGTTGCTGCTAAGTCCTCTGTGATACTGACTGCAGCTCCAAGATATTTGAATTGTTTCCTTCTGGCAGCTTGTAATATTTTCTCTTTGACTTGGTAGTTCTGGAACTTGGCTATAATATTCATGGGGTTGGGAGGTTTTTTGGAATCTCTTTCTAGGGGAGATTGGTGTTTTCTCTCAGTTTCTATTTTGCCTTCTGTTTCTAAGATATCAGGGCAATTTTACTGTAGGACTTCTTTAAAAATGAGGTTAAGGCTTTTTTTTTCCTGATAATTTTCCAATAATTTTTAAATTATCTTTCCTGAATCTGTTTTCCAGATCAGTTTTTATTTCAATAAGATGTTTCACATTTTCTTCTAATTTTTCATTCTTTTGGTGTTGAAATGGTGTATCTTGATTTCTTGTAAAGTCATCAGCTTCCTTTACCTCCAATCTACATCTGAAGGATTTTTTTTCCCCAGAGAGCTTTCTTATCTCCTTTTCCTTCTGACTATTTCTGCTTTTTAAAGTATTCTTCTCCTCAATAACTTCTTGAACTGTTTTATCCAATTGACCTAAGCTGGTTTTTAACATGTTATTTTATTCAGCATTTTTTGGATCTCCTTGACCAAGCTGCTGACTTCATTTTCACATTTTTCCTGCATCTCTCTCATTTCTTTTCCCAATTTTTCTTCTATCTCCCTTACTGGATTTTCAAAATTTCAAAATCTTTTTTGAGCTCTGTCATAGCCTGAGTCCAACTTCCTCATCTTCAGATTGAGTATATTGATCCTCCTGGATGGTAGACAAAGTATTTGTTAATGGTCAGGTTCCGTTTTTTCCCTGCTTACTCATTTTCCCAGTCTGTGCTTGGTTTTGTGGTGCTTCCTGTGCTTTTGAGTATTATTGGGACATCCCCACAAGGACCTCAGTGTGTGTGAAGCTCTGACTGCTCAGCTGGTCTGTGAATGTCCATAAGCACACACCTCTGCCACAGGGCAGAGTCGGGGAGGTCCCAGATCTATTGGGGTGCCTAAACTGCAATCAGGATCTGAATGTGGTCAGAGCACCAGAGTCCTGTTCCAAGGACAGAGGACAGACCTCAGAAATCTCCCTCTACTCCATTACCTTCAGTGGGCTGAGCACTCAGGGCAGAGCTGCCTAGAGGTTCCTGCTTGCTGGCTCCATGGGACTGCTTCCAGTTCCTGGATCTGGGTTGCTGGTTGTGCTGAGTACCATGACCATGCTCAGGGACTGGACTTGGTACTCTTTATGGCAGAGGTTTCCCCTGCTGATCTGACAAGTTGGGCTTGGTTCTCCCTGGCGTGCTGGTAAGGAAACTGCTTCTGCTTCTTGGAGCCATGGCTCCCAGGCACCATGGGCTGTTCCAGGGAGGCTAAAGTTTCTTCACTCTGGTGGAGCCATACCTCTAACCCCGTGAAACAGAGTTTATCCACTATTTTCCAGGTTGCCTTGTGCTGTAGAATTGCCTCACTGGATCTTTCTATGGGTTCTGTCTCTCAAAAATATTTTGGAGAGAGTACCTAAGAGATGCTCTTCTCCTGCCACCATCTTAACTCCACTGCCCATGATTTAGCTATTCTACTGAAGATCAAGATCTAAGACAATTCCCAAAAACCCATGATGAAAATTCTATCTGTCTTTTTTAAAACAATTTGTCTTTGTTTCTCTGTGTGCTTCCTTTTGCAACATAGTTAATATGGAAATAAATTTGAATGACTTCACATTATTATTTATTGCATCTTACTTGCTTTCTGGGAAAAAACACAATTTGGAACTCAAAATTTAAAAAAAATAAATGTTACATTTTTTTTACATATTATTGGAAAATATATAACACAATCTATATGAAAAAAAGAATTAAGGATAAAAATTGCTGCTATGATGAATTTACATTTGATTTTTGCCAGAGAGATTGAAAAACAGGCCTGAATAATTTTAATGGAATGGAATACAACCAAATGTCCTATACTGTGGTCATTCTGATTTTCCACAGTAGACAAATGGTACTATATTAGCATTATTAGAAGAAAGATCTGGAAGATGGCAGCATGGAGGCAGGAATTCCCAGAAGCTCTTTTCCAGAATAATCAAAATAGCTTAAAATTACAAATGAAATCAAATTCTAGAGTGGCAGAACCCACAGAATGATCAAGTAAAACAATTTTCCAGCCGAAGATAACATTGAAAATCTGTGGGATGGCTCTGTTCCACTGGGTTTAGAAGGGGCCACAGCATAGCCAGGGCCAGACCACAATGGAGGAATGAGCTTGGGCCTTCCAGGAACAGATCATGGGATGCCTAGGTCCCTGGGGGGAGGGGAAAGTGTTTATAGCAGCAGGAGTGGTTTCTAGACCTCCCAAACCAAGGATTACCAAAGAGAACTTGGAAAGTAATTGGGAAAACTTTACCAGAGTGAATGGATTCCATGGCAGTCTAGGCCTCAGAACAAACCTGGAAAACAGAAGCAGACCTGAGGAGCCTCCCAGCAGGAAGCCACCAGGCAACTACTTCTAGAGTACTCAGTCCAAGGACAGGAAGGTGGTAGAGTGACAATGTCGAGGTCTTCCTACTATCCCTGGATCATGACTCAGTTGTTTTGTTCATATTCAGACCTGGTTGCAATCTGGGGCCCCCTATTGTCATAGTGGAGCAAGGACCTTCCTCACAGCTCCAGGGCAGAGGGTAGTGCTTGTGGTCATCCATAGACCAGAGCACAGACCAGGAAAGCAACAAGAGACTATCATAAAACCTATAGGGAAAGAATTGAGGTCCATGCAGGGTATCCCAATAACATCCAAAAGCTTTAGAATCACTTTATTTTTTTATTTTTTAGGTTTTTGCAAGGCAAACAGGGTTAAGTGGCTTGCCCAAGGCCACATAGCTAGGTAATTATTAAGTGTCTGAGATCACATTTGAACCCAGGTACTCCTGACTACAGGACCGGTGCTTTATCCACTATGCCACCTAGCTGCCCCCAAGAGTCACTTTAAAACCAGATCATAGACTGGACAAAACAGAAAAAAAGAAAAAGAATCTGACCATAGATAATTAGTTTAGTCTCATGGAGGATAAAAATACACACTCACCAGATGATAAAGTCAAAGCTGCTGAATCCAAAGCCTCTGAGAAAAATAGGAGGCTATGGAAGAGCTCAAAAAAGATTTTGAAAATCAAGTAAGGGAAATAGAGAAAAATGGGAAGAAAAATGATAGCAAAGAAGGTAAATCATGAAAACCAAGTCAGCAGTTTGGTCAAGAAGACACAAAAAAAAATATTGAAGAAAATAACACATTCAAAACTATAATTGGAAATAGCAGGCCAAAAGGTTAATGAGAAGAATGTATTAAAAAGCAGAATTGGACAGATGAAAAAGGAGATAAAAAAACTCTCTGAAGAATATAACTCCATCAAATGTAGAATGGAGTTAAGGGAAGCTGATGATGTTGTGAGAAATCAAGAAACAATAAAACAAAACCAAAAGAATGAAAATCTAGAAGAAAATGTGAAATATCTCATTGGAAAAGCAACTGCCCTGGAAAACAGATCCAGAAGAGACAATTTAAAAATTATGGTGCAACCTGAAAGTCATGACCTGGAAAAGAGCCTTGATTTCATTTTTAAGAATTTCTCCATCCCTGATATCCTAGAAGCAGAGGACAAAGTAGAAATTGCGGGAATCCACTGATCACCTCCTAAAAGAGCCCCATCCCCCCCAAAAAATCTCCCAGGAATATTATAGGACTCCCCACTCAAAGAGAAAATATTACAAGCAATGAGAAAGAAAAAAATCAAATATCATGGTTCTACAGTAAGGATTACACAAAACAGCAGAATCTACATTAATGGTTTGTAAGGCTTGGATTATGACATTCTTAAAGGCAAAAGAGCTTGAATTACAACCAAGATTCAACTACCAAGCAAAAATTCTTTAAGGGGAAAAGATGGAGATTCAATGAAATAGGGGATTTTAAAACTTTTCTGTTGAAACAACCAGAACTGAATGAACATTTGATCTCCAAGTACAGACTCAGGTGAAGCATAGAGAGGTTGATGGGAAGAGTAAATTATGAAGGATTACAGGATGTTGAACTGTTTGTATTCTTGCATGGGAAGATGATACTGAAAATGCATATGAACCTTCTCATTATTAGAGCAGCTAGAAGGAGCCTATATAAGCAAGGTACAGAAGAGAGTTGAATATGAAGATATAATTTGCTATAAAGATGGAATTAATGGGTAAGAAAGCAATGTCCTAGGAGAAAGGTAAAGGACAGTAGAGTAGATTAAGACTTTTCACATAAAAGAGTCAAGAAAAAGCTTTTTTTTGCAATGGGGGAAATTGAGGGCAAATGAGTGAACATTCATTCTTATTAGAAAGGCTCTATACCCTCTATAGGGCATAGAAATCTATAATTTTTAAATTATATATTTATTTTTTCTATATACATGTTATGAAACTTTTTCAAGATTCATCTATGGATATCTATCCATATTTTTAAGTTACAAAATTTCCTTACACTCTTCCTACCCACCCTCTGTCCCCTCAGCAGTAATGTGTTAAAAGTATTTACAAATTAGTCATTTGGGGTATGAGGAATTAGGATTAAGGGAAAGACATACATAAGAGATATTATTTTTTTCAAAAGTGAATATAGTATTCATCAGATTCTGAAGGATTTTTACTTGTTTTGTTTTTCTTCCTCTGGATGGGGATAGAATTGTCTGTAGAAGGTCTCCTAAGATTGTCCTAGTTCTCTGAAGTTATGAGAGGAGCTGCATCTATTAGAGTTGTTTTGATGTTTATAATTTTCTCTTGGTTTAGAAATCTATCTTACCCTAGAAGAAAAAGGACAGGAATGGAATAGGAGAAAGGGGACAGGGGTCAGGGAAGGGGGGGTGTTGGTGGTAGAAGAGAGGGAAGATTGTGGGAGAATGCAGCCAGAAACAATACTTTTTTTGGCAAGGCAATGGTGTTGGGTGGCCTACTTGGGATCACACGATTGGGTGATTGTTGGATTTCTGAAATCAGATTTGGACTAGGGTCCTCCTGGCTCCAGGGCTGGTGCTCTGTCTATTGTGCTGCTCTACAACACACTTTTGAGGAGTGAAAAATTTAAAGGAGAGAGAATAAAATAAATGGAAGTGGAGAGGGATAGGTGGAGGGAAAATGCAGTTATCAATAGAAATTGTGGGAAAAATATTGAAGCAATTTCTCTGTCAGACTTGTAATAAAGAATGCAATCTATCCCAGAGAAAGAGCTGATGTTATTTGAATAGAAACTGAGGTACAAGTTTTTCAGTTTTTTAAAATGTTTCTCTCACTTTATTTTTCTCTTTATTTTCACTTTATTATTCTCTATCTTTGTGCGGAGAGGTGGGATTATATTTACTTTTACAACATGACTATTTTAGTAATGTGCAAATAAATAAATAATTAGTTAATTAATTAATTAAAAAGAAGAATAAAAGTCTGATATGCAGTGGCTTCTTGTCCTTGACTGTGAAGCAGAGTGGATAAAAGACAGCATATTTCACCTTTTTTCTTTTTTCCTCTGCCTCTTCAGGATAAGTAGAAAAGGAAAGAAAAAAGAAAAGATCAACCATGTTCTCCCAAAATGTACTTCAATTATATCCTATTCTGTAATCTGAAATTTCTATTGTTTTGTCATCTTGATTTTCTTTATAAATTATTTCAAAACTATTTTCCATGAGCATATCATTATGTTGAAGTTTGCAATGAAAGGTTGTTCCTGAGGATTCTTGTAACAAGGACCCTGCAAGTGAAGTATCAGAGGGGATTAATTTGTTAAGTTTAGTTCTATGAATGACCCTATAAGTCCCAAGCAGAATCATAAAAATTGTAGATAAAATTTACTTGCCTTTCACGTGAAGTTTAAGTTTAAGACATTTGCACAGAAACTGGGTGCTGAGATAGAAGGTGAAAATGATGCAGAGAGTTATAATATAATAGAGACAAATTCTCTAATTTTTCGGCATTGTTAAAATCGTGTTAATTGTGGAAGAGTGTTTGCTTCTGAAATGTAAACTGAGCCCTGTTGATTGTCTCCTGTCTCCCATTTTCCCCTTCACCTAACCTTTGTCATAGACCTGGTGAGACAGGAAATGACATGTTGAGCTTGGGGGTCAAGGACCTTTGGTATATAGCTTTCCATTGGAAGATACCTGGTCCATGGTGTAAGACCACTCCCAAAGTGCCACTACTTACCTAACCTAACACAGAAGGCCATTTAATAGAAGTGCCTCCCCTTCTTGCCTTCTCCTTAGCTCTATCTTCTATCTTACAGGATGTCTGCATCTCTCTCTCTTTCCTTCCTAGGCCATGTGATCCCAAGCTATCTCCTGGGATTAGACCATGGGTTCCCATGCCATATGGCAAGAGTAAGCCAAGCCTCATGGCTGCCTGTTCATTGCCCCCCTCTCTGTCTCTCTCTGTTTCTCTGTCTCTCTGTCTCTCTGTCTCTCTGTCTCTCTCTCTCTCTCTCTGTCTCTGTCTCTCTCTGTCTCTGTCTCTCTCTGTTTCTCTGTCTCTCTGTCTCTCTTTCTCTCTCTCTCTCTCTCTCTCTCTCTGTCTCTGTCTCTGTCTCTCTCTGTCTCTGTCTCTCTATGTCTCTCTTTCTCTCTCTCTCTCTCTCCCTCAGTCAGCTCTCTGACTGCCTTTCCTTATCTCCCTCTCATTTGTCTCTGTCTCTGTCTCTGTCTCTATCTACTAAGCAACTGTGCCTAGCCTTTTGTTATTTACCCCGTCCTAAAGTTAACCCTTTAGGAGGAAACTTTTTAAACCTGTTTACTTTGCTATATTTCATAATAAAATTCTGAGCAGTTTTAACATCCCAGAGAGAGACCTTGAATTCTTCCGTTTTTCAGTGGCCTTAAAATATTCTCCCCATGGCAACAAGTATCACTTCAGCCCCTTCTGAATTGTAATTGTAAGTACAATTGGAAGTACAAAGAATTGCCTCAAACACCTTTCTCCCCTTTTCCCAATACTACTTGTGTTGTTGCTCCATGTGATCCTCCTCTCTACTGATTGAGGCTACTGTTACCAACCCAGTTGGACTTGCCACTGTTCTAATATCTTTCCATTTTAATGATCCCTCTTTCTATGCTACTTATGGCAGCTGATGAGGCTACACCTGTTCCTGTCCTTTTGCTCTCCCCCTCCTCAAAGGAGATCGATCAATCCACTGATTTTATCTAGCATCTAGTTGCTACGAAACATAGAAACACAATAATTAATCACCACCCCAACTAAATTCTTTTGAGTCAGAGTTGATCTTTTAAATTAATTCTTTCACATTTGCTGGAACCTCTGAAACCTTTATCCTTCCACATTTTCCCTAACAATGATCTTTTCTATACTCTATTAGTTTAAAGTTCCAGGCTTTAAACAACTTTATCAAAAAAGTTACAACTATTAACACATTTAGACATCTGAGAAAGATTGTCTATTTCTCTTGAGCTTTAGTGAGAAAAAAAGTTTTTCAACTTCAGCGAGAGATAATTAGTCTTTGGCACAATGCTTTTTACTGCACAGTTAAACCACTCCCAGCCAAACAGCTAATAGACTAATACTGAATATTTTAGTTACTAAAGCTTGTTCACCTTTAGAATACTCATTCTAGTAGTAATTCTTGCTAGACTTTCTAGTCTAGAAGGACTTGCTAGTGTTTCTTTTCTAGAAACTGTCATTCCAAAGAATTTCCAAAAGCTCTTAGGATCCAAGGGCCCCCATTTTTAAAGCCCCTTCTCCTATTAGAGACAAATGACTGAAGAGGAGAAAAAATAATGAAAATTAAATTAAGACTGCAATAAAATCTCTTTCTCTTCCTTCTGCTTAGTTTTCTCCCTTTTTAGAGATACTAGACTTTGAGTTCTCTCTCAATTAAAAAGAAAAAAAATGTAAATAAAAGATTCTTTGTGTTATAAGATTTGTTTTCTTCCTGGTTTAACTGGATTAAATCAAATTCCTTGAATAATTACCAAGTCTTCATTTTGTTTAGGTAGTCCTAGGATAAACAGAAAGTTTCAATGAAAAACAATGCCTTCTAATTGTTAATATTGTTACAAATTAAGGATTGTGAAATAACACAGCTAATTATTGGTTCCCTGCTAGGCAGAACATAAATATGTAGCTGTATGGCTAAATAAATACATATTTAATTCTTGGCATCTTTATTCATTCATCAATTTAATTTCTTCAGTCATTTTATTTTCTTACCAATGGGGGAGCTTGTGAGTGATGTCAGAACTTGTTAGCATTTCTACTTTGCTATAGCAGTGTTGTTAAGCCAATAACCTGAAGAAGCATTTCCTGTATATTTTGCTACTGTGCTACACATAATGTCCTGACTATCCCATCCCCTCATGGAGTTTTTTTTTTTTAATTTGTCTATTTGATTGTTTTTTTAAGTGCCTATAGAAAGTCTGATGAAAAGGACCAATATCCTAAGCTTCATAGACAAAACGTGACTGTTCACTTTCAGTTTATGAACTTGCTGAACTTGTGATTTTTTTTCATAAAAGAAATAGAAAGCAGGGCTTTTTAGGAAAATATTTCTGTAGTTTTGAATGTTTCTTCAAAACATAACTATTATAACTCACTAGTTTCACTCCAATACTGCTTGGCTATAGTACTACCCTTGCCCACATTTCAGTACTTGCACAGGAAAGAAAATATCTCCCACCTTTGAAAACAGAAATTCTTCCTCTTTTTTAATACCTGTTCATTAAGTAATACATGCCCAAACAAGATGGGTATCTGGTTGTTCAATTTTTTTTTTCGTAAATTAATAGACTAAGATTGAAAGCAAATTTAAATAATTTTATACATGCTTAGAGTGCTTCAAATGGAAATATGCATATTGGAAATGGTAGGGTCTGTTTCTAAAAGAAGATATTTGGTACTGCTGTATCCCTAAATGACAATGATCTCAATCCATTGGCTCCTTGATAGAATTGCTTGTGGTTTTAAAACTATAAGAATGGACAGTCTTACTGTGATAAAGATTATGTGCTGCTGACAACCCATCAGGGAAGGCCCTGAGGTACAAGGTTTCGGTGAGCACAGAGAGCTTTGGACTTGGAACTTGATAGGGAAACTGTATGTAGGAACTAAATTTATCCATGAACATAATCCCCTTCCATTTCCTAGAGACTAAGGGAATATAAAGGGAAGAGCTCATGTGCTGTATGAATGCTTGTGTATTTGTCCTTGTCCTTTGAAGTCAATATTTCTTTGCAAAAGCTAATCTGACATTAAATGATTATATAGCATGGGAGTTCTGGAGACCCCTCAAAATTAGGGGATTAAAATCGGGGTGAAAAAACCTATAATAAGAAACTAGAAATGTAAGACACTGTTGAGGGTCACAGAGAGATCATTGTGTACCTGGGAGTGGCTTAATTGCCCTTTTGCCCAGGTTCACCCTTGGCCTTATCTTCTGGGTCAGCTCTCTGGATCTTCTTATCTGTTTCTCCAGTTTGGCACCTCCTGGAGCATTGTGTTTAACCCTAAATTGGTGATAGCATCATTGTGTTTGAAGTACTAGCCTGAGGAAATAAACTTTACCAACTGAGGTCCACCAGTTGGGAAGCATTTGTTTGATTTGCTAATTGAAGAACAGCACATGAATTGAGGGTAAACCAAGGACTAAGAGGATATTTAAACTCTGGCATTGGGGAAAATAAAGGTAAATTTGTCAATCTTTGTCCCCTGACTCCTCAATGTTCATCTGAGACAAGTATTAGTTATGAGTAAATGATAAATTAGCCATCAAGGCACACAACACAGAAGGTTTTTCAGTCTTCTTAGAAGAGTTAACCTTGGGAAAAGGTTCTGTAAAATATGAGACTCTCAGGTAGTGGGGGCCAGGTTAAATACTGTTTTATAAATGTTTTAAGAAAAGTACAAAAATTCCATAATCTCTCAAAAAAGTTTCTCAAAATATATTCAAATTAAATAAAAACATTTCTAACATAGTTTAGTGTGAGGTTTCTCAGTGTCCAGTCAAATGGGCTCTGTGATATTTGACAACCACAATAAGGTTTGTCCTTTTCCACCTGCTATTTGATGTTATCATATTAATTGTTTCATTTGGAGTTCTAAGGCAACCTCGGAGTATCTTCTAATTTTTGCATGTGAATTACTGAAATTGTATTTTTTTCAGTAATAAAATAGTCGTGAGTATCCACAAAAAATTTGTTTTAAAACTATTTTTCCTATAAACATTTGCTCATCTACATATTCCAAATTCTCTACACTAAAATAAACATCAAACAACTAACTATACAATTTATTAAAGTATAATAAAAATTGTAAAATTTAAGTTAATAAAGATTTGAGATTTGAGGAGATTAAGTTTTCTACAAGATAAGGATTGTGAAGTTCAGTAATTGCCTAGATTTTCTCTACCACAGATTCCATGTTACAAATTTACCTTTTGAGCTATTGTTAGAAAAAAATGTTAAGACCTCTATAATGGTATTTATAGATCATCAGCTATTACTGATGGTAGATCATTTGTAAAAGGCACAAAGTATATCAATGAACATTGTCATCTGACTACATGTAACTCTTTTTGGGTCATTAGTAATGTCATAGGTTAATCTGGTTATGGGTCTGTTCTATCTATCTCTATACCTCATCAAGTCAATGATATCAAGGATATCTTTTGGTGCAGAAGTAGGTTATATTAAAAATGCATGTTTTCTGCTAGTTTTATTTGTTATTTACTTGATTTAGGTTCATTTAACTGATAGTTAGAAAGAAATTAACATAAAGTGTAACTATAATTGATCCCTTGTGAAATTCATATTTTGGCCCATCTTTGGCACAAAATATTCAGCACTGGAACAAAATGAAAAAAAATTTGGCAGTCAAAGAGTTAATATCTTAATCATTACTGCAATCCCGGGTTACAATACTATGCCAAAAATTGAGATTTTTCTATCCCTATTTTTAGATTCTTTGGATTTTATCTATACCCAAACTGTCTGAATCTATAAGTTATGAACATTGTCTCTGGGTTCATTGCTTTCACCTTGTCTTCACTGGATTTCATTTAACTACAAGGTAAAGCTAAAATTATGTACATAGTGCTTTCTTCATTAAAAAAAATCATATTCTGAGCTAGCAACTAGAGAGATATCCACAAGTATGGAGTAATGACTTTTTCACAGAGTCTACTGAAGTAACTGCAAATCACTTATTTACCATGCTCATCAAAGAATTTGACTATTTTATGGGCAATATGTGGTTGTGATGAAATTTCTTTATCCTTATTACTCTCTGAGGCTATACTGTAATTAGACAAGTTGTACAGTCTGACAACAAATTGGTATAGAATCATTTTCTGTAAATCAACTACCCTGTATGCCTTGTTTACATCAAGATTTTTCAGTGAATACTATTCTCTAACTGAAGTTCTTGACAATGAACTCATGAATCATAATATCTTTTTTGTTAGATTGATTGATAAACCTCTTTTGAGGTTGTCACTGTCAGCTGACATTATTCTTTCAGCTAAAGAAGTTGTGCTGATTGTAAGTGTTATGTTTTCTTTATCTTCTGAGAAATGAATGCAGAAGTTAAAAGATAGCTGTTACTCAGTCAAATAGCAAATAAAATATAAATACTGTAATACTCAGAATTTCTCTGTGTGTGTGCACATATGTATACTAAAAATGTCCTTGATTTCTCTTTGATTTTTGCCTTGATTTCAGTGTTTCTCCCATTTTCAATTCAGTAATCAAAATGCTCAGGCCATGAATATTCTTGGAGATTATGAGGAGCAACTCTAAATTTCTTGGTAACAGCCAAAGTTAACATTTCAGTGAGAAACTGATTCCCATGTCTCTCTATTGGTCAGAATGAATCCTGTCAATGAATCTACACACTGAGAATTATTCTTATAACACTTTAGTAAGCATCAAAGCTATTTGGTTCCTTTTCACTATTGTCAGCACGTACTTGAAGAAATTGCCTCTACTAAGAAACAACTTAAGTATTTATAATCTCATTCCAGAGATTAAAAGTCAATGAAAATAATTCTAAAACTTTGATAGTGTTTTATTCTCTACATTTTTAGCACAAACTGGTATCACTTTTCTATGATGATATTGATTAGGTCTTAAATCCTTAGAAGTATATGCTTCCTTTTTGGACCAGTAAAACCTTACTTGATTCTAGCTCCAGACAATGCACTTGGTCCAAATCATTATATGGTGCTGTCAAGATCATAATGAAATATGAACTCTATCATATCAACTTCTTCCTAGAATCTTGACGATAAAGTGGCCTTGTATAGGACTTTTTTTTTTTGCATAGTTCTATCTTCTGAAATTGTCTTAATAGTAAAGTACATTTTCATTATTGGATCTTGAAGGGTTTTTGTTTGACTTATCATCTTATTTCTTTTTGGTTTGTACCATGCTTCATAGTTCTTGATCAGCTATCTGCTCTTAGTTCCAGGAATCCACAGATGACTGGGGTGAAGATGTGGTGTTGGTTCAATGGAAAAAAATAGTTTATATTTAAGACCTGTTTCATGGAAATCAGCAAGTCTCAACTATGGTTTTACTTGTTTGCAAATCAACATTATATTAGTCAATTGATGTTTCCTTTAGTGAATCTAATACAATCACCAGCCTTTTCATATATTTCATATATTTTCAAAGAAGATGAAGTCATCTATCTATAAGCATTTACAACTAATTTATATGGATTATTGTCAGTCCACATTTAGAATTTTGCTCCACATAGAAATATTTTTGAACATGTCAGTGACAACTTGCTTCACAGTCATAAAATCCTGTTCATTTTGTTACCTTCTTTTATCTTGTTCAGTGAGGGTAACAAATCTTATTTTTGCTAAGTCATCTGATGCTTAATGCCATCAGATTCTGGAAGCTTTCATTTTCTTTGTAGAAAAGAAATGTTTATGAATTGGTAGCTTCTGATTATCTTCCTTTATCCATTTTAAAACTAAAAAGTCTCTATGTTCTTCTAGTATCTTTCAAAAGAAAATGAGGTTAGAGAGGATTCTAGGAAGATGATAGGTTAGAAAATTCCAAATTCTCCAGATTTTCTCTACAGACAAGACAAAAAAGCACGTCAGAGAGTGGCAAATATAAACAACAGTTGATGCAGGATTTCCTAGAACAACGGGAGAAGAACTAACTCACAGAGGTTTGCCTGAAGTGTAAACATATCCCTCCTAGCTCCTCTGGAAGGAGCAGTGAGTCCCAGGGAGAGCTGCTTTAGACCATAAGCTCAGCTTCAGTCACAGGAATTTTCACCTCCTGGATAGTATAAGCAATCAGATATCTGAGCAGGAAGAATGAGAGAACCTCTGCAGATAAGGAACTGTAAGACCAGCTGTGCTGCTGAGATATGGTCCTGAATAAGAAGGAACCAGCACATGCCCATTGAGTTCAGAAGCTGTGGCATCAGGACACTGCTGGCTGTGGACTTAGAGGAGAACTAAGTCCCCAGAGGGGAGTAAGGTCATATCCATAATAATGTGCCCCTGATTGTGGCTTGGTGGGGGAAAGGAGTACAGAGATTAGACCCAGGACAAAGATTAAAAAAAATAAAAGTAAGAAGACCAGAGGTACTACTCCCCCACATTCCAGTACCAGAGATGCTAAAGAATAAAATAAAATAAAGTGAGAAGGCAAAGGAGGAAAAACCCTATCATAGACAGAAACTATGGTATTAGAGAAGACTGGGGTACATCTTCCTAAACCAGAGTAATGTTGAATAATTACATAATACATAATTTCATACACCAAAACAATTCATAGCAAAACTCAAAAGAGCCTTTAAAAATCAAAGAACAGTGATTGAGGAAAAAGTAAAAAAAATTTAAAACAGTCCATGAAGATTTTGAAAGAAAGTCAACCAACTGGAAAAGGAGATTCAGATTCTTAAGAATGAAAATGATTCCTTGAAAATTAAAGTTGGACAAGGGCAAGTCAGTGAAGTTATAAATGACCAAGAAAAAAATAAGACGAAATATAAAGAATGAAAACATAGAAGAGAATTGAAACATCTTACAAGAAAAACAACTGATCTGGAGAGCAAATAAGGAAGAGAAAACATAAGAATAAGTGGATTACCTGAAAGCTATGTATGATTGAAAATAATCTTGATCCAATAATAAAAGAGGAAATGAAAGAAAATTGTCCTAAAGTGTTAGAACAAGATGGGAAAGTAGAATCAGAAAAATATCACTCATTATTCACTGAAAGAGATCCTAGGATGAAAGATTACAGGAATATCTTAACCAAATTCTGAAACCCTCATGTTAAAAAGAAAATATTAAGAGCAATTAAAAAAATCAACTACAGGAGAACCTAGTTAGAATTTCAGAAGACCTAGAGACTGCTACATTAAAGGATCATAGACCTTACAGCACTATATATTAAAAAGAAAAAGAACTGGGGTTTTGGCCAAAAACATTGTACCAGCAAATCATTATATCATGGGTCCAATTAATTGCCAAATCTTGACATTTCTATCTCCTTATGTTACCTCCAACCCCTCTTTCTAAATTGGAATCTTTCTCCTTAATGAAAGTCCTCAACACCTCTCTCCTTAATTATTATAATAGACCTCTTCTTGGGCTTCCTATTTCAATTCTCTTCCCACTTCAGTCTATTCCCTCTCCTGCTACTGAAGTTGTTTAAGTGTAATCTCACTTTATTACTCTCTTAGAAATTTAATCCCCTGATTAGTCAATTCTAGTGACTTGCAGTTACTTTAAGAATAAAGACAAATAAATAAACAAACTCCTCTATTTAGTTTTTAAGCTCTATGAAAAAAAATCCAAATCTACATTTTCAATCTCATTGTACTTAACTCCCCTTCTTGTTTGCTGTGAGGCACTCAAACCTACCTTCTGTCTCTTTCTCAGATGTGTCACTCCACCTCCCCATCTGTATGCTTTTTGTGTTGGCTATCCCATATGCTTAAAATGAACACCCTCCTAACATCTACCTCATTGAATTTCTCTTTTCTGCAAAGATTCAATTGACTTACAACTCATGTGAAGCCTTTCCTGAGCCCCTTAAGTGCTTATGCATTTCCTTATAAAGTATTTTGTACTTAACTGTTTTAATTTATTTGTAATTATTTTCATTACATTTTTGGTATATATTTGTATTTTTCCTTACAGTTTCTTTTGCTACTTATAGTAACAATTGCTTATTTTATAGTATTTGTATCTCTAAAATATAATAGAAGTCCTGACATATGATATGCATTTGATTAATTCTTGTAGATTAATTGATCAATACAGAGGGTTAATTATTTTCCTTAATTTAAATAATATTACCTTTCTTATTTTTATTTGAAGCCCAGAATGTTGGAAGATGCCATAGGCATATAATAGTTAAATGAGAAATCTGAGATTGAATCTTGACATTTTTAAATTTTCTTCTTATATGGAGTATATTACTTTTTAAAACCAATAAAGCTAACATGTTCTCAAGAGTAACTTAAAGCTACTGCCTAGCATTATGCAATTGGCATAATATGATGACTTCACTTATTTCAAATATATTAAAATGATAAAAAAACAATATTTTCTCCCTTTTAAATGCTTATTTTATCAGAATGTAAATCAACAGGACATGAAATATGTCTCTACATTTGAATATATTAAATAAATTGAATATGTTTGAAAGTCAGAACATTTTCATAAGAATTTCTTTAGAGGAAAGATGAACAACTAATCAAAGCTCTACTCATTCTGTATAAATGAATTAAATAGAAAGTATGTTTACAGAGCAAAGAGAATTAAGAAATTTGTAAATGAGTATTATATGTATTAGTCATGTGAGAATAATTACTTTAAAAAAAGACTTTCCTATTTATGTTAAGCTAACTATAGGAAAAGGAAAATAAAACAAAAGGAAAGGAAGGAATCACGAAAAAACTCATAATGACTTCAGAGAGAACTGAAGAAATGTGCAAATATAAATGAAAGGCCCTAATAATGATAAAACTAGGGAGAAAATAATAAAAGAATAAACCTCCAGGAAAAGAAAAATTTGTAAAGTGTATATTTACTTAAACATTCATTTTTTAAAAAATTGAGTTCAAAATTACCTCCGTCTCTTCCATCCCTCCTCCACCCAACCAGATGGGAAGAAAGATGATATCAACATGCAAAACATATTTCCATAATAGCTATGTTGCAAAAGAAAGCAAAGAGGGAAGGAAGGAAGGAAGGAAGGAAGGAAGGAAGGAAGGAAGGAAGGAAGGAAGGAAGGAAGGAAGGAAGGAAGGAAGGAGGGAAGGATGGATGGATGGAAGGAAGGAAGGAAGAAGGAAGGAGCAAGCGAGTGAAGAAGGAAGGAAGGAAGGAAGGAAGGAAGGAAGGCAGGAAGGAAGGAAGGAAGGAAAGAAAAGTAAAGAAATTAAGGATTGAAGGAAGAAAGGAAGAGAAAGAGAAAGAAAGGTAAAAATAAAAACAAAGCAAAGCAAAAAAACTTTAGTCTTCCATCTTCATTCAAACTTTTATCTCATCTTTCTCTAGATATAGATATCATTTTTCACCATAAATCCTCTGGTATTTTCTTGGATTATTATATTAAACCAAATACGTAAGTCATTCACAATTATCTTTAAAACATTGCTTCTTCGATGTGTAATATTCTCCTATTTTTCACTTCATTTTTAATCATTTCATATATATCTTGTTGGGCAATTAGGTGGTGCTATGAATAGAGCCTCAGACACTTGACACTTACCTAGCTAATCACTTAACCCTGATTGCCTCTCAACCAGGCATCCTGATTCAAATCTGGCCAGTGTATCCACAAGGTTCTGGAGTATAAAGTGTGACTGGTGACAGCAAAGCACCCTGTCATTCAAACTTAATTCATATGCTTATCATAGGATCACCTTCCTGAGGTCATGGACTTCTTCAAGAATGAAGAATAAACATCAACATTATAAGTCTTGTCAGGTTTTTCTGAAACTATGTTATTCAACACTTCTTATTTTTCTTTTGTTTTGAACATGCAAAGACATTTTCAATGTTTATTTTAAAAACTTTCAGTTTTAAATTTTCTGCCTTCTTTCCTCTCTACACTACCAACTACACTTGCATTGAGAAAGCAAGCAATTTGATTTAGATTATGTGTAGTCATGCAAAATAGTTCTGAAATAGTAATGTTGTGAAAGAAAACTAGACCCACTCACCAAAAAAAGAAATCTCAAGAAAAATAAAGTAAAAAAAGTATGCTTCAGTTGGAATTTTGAAAACTATCAGTTCTTTCTCTGTGAATGGACAGCATTCTTCCTCCTAAGTATTCAGGGTTATCTTGAGTCATTGTATTGCTGAAGAAAACTAAGTCATTCACAGCTAATCAGTTACAATATTGCTGTTATTTTGTATACAGTACATTTAATTTTGTATCAGCTTGTGTAAGTCTTTCCACTTTTTCTGAGAGTACCCTGGTGATCATTTTTTAATAGCAGACTAGCATTCCATCATAGTTACACTCCATAATTTATTATGGATAATCCTTTAATCTCTAACTTCTTGCTACCAAAAAAAAAGTTACAAATAGCCTTGTACTTGTATATCTTTTTTTTCTTTTTCACCTCTTTTTGGAATACAGACCTAGTAGAAGCATTACTAGGTCAAAAGACATAATTGCTTAATAATTGTTTTATAATCTTTTGGACATAGTTTCAAATTTCTCTCCATAATGGTTGAGTCAATTCATAACTATCAACAGAGGATTAATGACTCATTTTCCCCATATGCCCTTTAACATTTATCATTTTCCCTTTCTGCCCTATTAGTCAATTTCCACCTGTGTTTTCTCTCTCTCTCTCTCTCTCTCTCTCTCTCTCTCTCTATATATATATATATATATATATATATATATATAATATACACATTTATATACATATGTATATAAACTCCTTGTAGATGACCTAACAAAAAACAAAGCTCATATGAGTAATCAGTATAATATCCCCTCACAGGAATATAAACTATTCAACATCATTAACTAAACTCTTAAGATTTCTCTTTCCTGTATCTTTATCTGTTTCTCTTGAAGGAAGGTAGCTCTGTTTTTTTTCATCAAAGTTTGAAAGTCCCATATTTCATTGGATGTCCATCTTTTCCCCCTGAAAGAGAATGCTCAGTTTTACTGATTTTCTGGAATGTTGTATTCCAATTCCTATGATCTTTTAGAATAGTTGCTGCTAAATTTTAAACCTATCATATCTGTGACTCCATGTAACTTGAATTGTTTCTTTCTGGCTGCTTATGATTTTGACTCCTTGACTTGGGAACTTTGGAATTTAGCTATAATATTCCTTGGGAGTTTTCAATTTTTGGATCTCTTTAAGGAGGTGAATAGTGGAATCTTTCAATTTCTATTTTATCTTCTGATTCTAGAACGTCATGGCAGTATTCCTTGATAATTTCTTTAAATTTGTTACCTAATTTTTTTAATCATGACTTCCAGGTAGTCCAATAATTTTTAAAATTATTTTTCCCACATCAATTTTTTTCCAGTGAGATATTTCACATTATATTCCTTTTTTAATTATTCTTTTGTATTTGTTTGATTGTTACTTGATTTCCCATAAAGTCATTAGTTTTCATTTGCTCAATTCTAATTTTGAAGGAATTATTTTCTTTTGTAAACTTTGTATTTCATTTTCCATTTGTTCAATTCTACTTCTTTAAGGAGTTTTCTTTATTTTCCCTTCAGTAAGTTTTGTACCTCTTTTTCCAATCAGCCAATTTGGCTTTGTAAGGAATTCCTCCCCTTATTGTGTTTTTCAACCTCTATTTGTTCTAATTGGGTTTTTTTAGGTTTTTGCAAGGCAAATGGGGTTAAGTGGCTTGCCCAAGGCCACACAGCTAGGTAATTATTAAGTGCCTGAGACTGGATTTGAACCAAGATACTCCTGACTCCAAGGCCGGTGCTTTATACACTATGCCACCTAGCCACCCCTCTAATTGGGTTTTTAAGCCGTTACTTTCTTCAGTAATTTTTTGGGGTGTCTGTGTGTCTCCTTTCCTAAGATATTGACTCATTTTTTCATGATTTTCTTGAATCCAATTTCTCTGCCCAATTTTTTTCTCTTTCTCTCTTACTTGATTTTCAAAGTCGTTTTTGATTTCCTCCATGTCCTAAGACCTAATTCTTATTTTACTTGGAGTCTTTGGATGTGGGAGTTTTGACACTGCTATCTTCTGCTGAGTGTGTTTTGAACTTCCTTTTCATTATAGTAACTTTCTATGATCAAGTTTTTTGCTGTTGTAGTTATTTACTCATTTTCCCAGCCTATGACTTGATTTTAACTTTGTTTAAAAAAAAGGACTCTGCATCCATGGTGGAACATACACTGTTCTAAGCTTTAGGGTTATGTGCAACTGTTTCCAGATATACTGTTAGGGACATGTAATTTTCCATTCCTTCTAAGATGGTATGACCTAAGAAAAGGTTTTTACTACTCTCCTGGATACTACTCTGTCCTATGAGTGAGTATAAACATTATTTTCTGTCCTGGAACCATGACAAGGAAACCTACTCTTCGTAACCACAGCTTCCTTCCTACCCTGAGATAACCATCCACGATTGCAACCCAGATCTGAGTATGGAAAAAGCAATAGAGTCCTACCTCAGTGCTTGCAAAGGGATCCTTTTAATCTCCTTCCAATGCCCTTACTGTCTGTAAACTGAGAGTTCTGGAAGTAACTGTTACCACTCCTTATTCGGTAGCTGCCAAGGCTTGCTACTGATTTCCTGGTGCAGCCTGCTTTACATTTGCCCTATTCTCTGAGTGTAACAGACTATTTTGGCCAAGTTTCTACATTCTTGTGACTATCTTTAGGCTGAGAGGTCTGGAAACTTCTGTAATGGTTTAGTTTCCTGTACTCCTGCTCCTGTTTTTCTAGGCCCAGGCTAGGCTAGCATGCCCTTTACTGAACTATATTCCTTTTTCACTAATCCATCAGACCGTCCTGCCAACTTTCTAAATTTCTCTTTGGCTGGAAAATGGTTTCATTCTGTCTTTTTGTAGGTTCTGTTGCCCTAGAATTTTAGTGCTATTATTTATTTAAAGATATTTGGGAAGAGCTCAGGAGTCTCTATCCATTTACTCCCTTAATTACTTTTCTTTTTTTAGGTTTTGGCAAGGCAATGGGGTTAAGTGGCTTGCCCAAGGCCACACAGCTAGGTAATTATTAAGTGTCTGAGACCGGATTTGAACCCAGGTACTCCTGACTCCAAGGAGGGTGCTTTATCCACTATGCCACCTAGCCCCCCCCCCCTAATTATTTTTGATGTAGTGAGAACAGGAAAATGGCTTCAAGTCTTGGTTTTATTTTTCATTTCTGGGTGAACCAGCAGATCACAACATCCAGTGCACCCTTGTGAACAGACAACGTTGGATTAATTTTGGACCAAGAGGGAAAGAGACTGCTTTTTTTATAGTCACAATACTCCAATCTATCACCCTGTATTCTAGGCATTTTCTTTCTCACTAACAGACATTGCTAAATTAATGGGAATCCACTCTTTCCAAATCTTCACCACAAAAAATGCAATTACTATAAATATTTTTGTACACAACAGTCCTTTTTACTTTTTCTTGTCTTTCAAATACAGATTGAGCAATAGTATTACTAGCTTACTAGATTAAATGATCTTCACAGTTTAATATCCTTTTGAGCATAGTTTTAATTTGATCTCAAGACTTATTGGATCAGTTTTCAAATACACAAATAATGTATTAGTGTCCTAATTTTCCCACAGTTCCTCCAACATTTATCATTTTTCTTTCCTGTCATATTAGTCAAACTGCTAGAAATGAAGTGGTACCCGAGAGTTGCTTTAATTTATATATATTTCATGTCAATAATGACTTTGATAATTTTGTCATATGATTATAGAAAGTTTTGATTTCTTCTTCTGAAAAGTACCTGTTCATATCCTTTGATCACTTATCAACTCTGGGATGGCTCTTTTTCTATTTATAAGTTTAACTCAATTCTCTAAATATTTGAAAAATGAGATCTTTGCTAGAAAAACTTTCCATATTTCTTCCTTAATTCCCATTTCCCTTCTTATACCAACTGAATTGCTTTTGTTTTTGGAAAACTTTTTTGATTTAAAGTATCCATTTTATATTCCATGAACTTCTCTATCACTTATTTAGTCATGAAACCTGTTTTCTGTAAATCTGATATGTAAAATTTTTATATCCCCAAATTTGCTTTTATTATTCTATGTCTCAGTCATGTATACATTTTTACCTTAGTTTATTTTATAGTTTAAATGTTAGTCTTTAACTAGTTTTTAACAAAATTCTTTACAGTTTTCCAGCAATTTTTCTCAAATGTGAGTTCTTAAAACAAAAAATTTGGATATTTGGTTTTATCAAACAATAGATTAATATGCTAATTTACTACTGTATATTATGTAACTAATCTATTCTATCATTCTATTTCTCAGTCAGTTCCAGATAGTTTGATGATTCCCACTTTGTAATGCAGTTTGAAATCTGATATTGCTAGGTTACCTTGTAACATTTATTTTTTTTTAATTTTGTTGTATCCCAGTATGGGAGAAGCATTTTCATAACTCTTGAGAATTGTAACTCTAAGAGAGAGAATATACCTAGACAGAAGTGATGGGCACTCATGACTTATCCATGAGATTGTTATCCAATAGAATGGATGAAAGTGGCTATAACCCTACTTGGGAGAAAGACTCTAAATACTCTCAAGAATTGTAACACTATTAGATAGAATGTACTTAACTAGAAGTGATGGATACTCATAATTTTCTTTGACTCATATAGAGTGATTTAAAAACTCTACCTCCTTAAAAAGGGGGGCAGGAAGGTGAGGAGGAGGGAGGGGAATGAATGGGGTAAATCTCATTACATTAAGAGGTCCAAAATACCTGTGGTGATAGAGGGGAAGAAGGGAGGAGATGAGAAATACCTGAATCTTCTCATTAGACTTGGCTTAAAGTCAACTTATACATATACTCAGTTAATTTAAAAACCATCTAACCTCTCAAGTATTAAAATGGGGAAAGGGGGATGGGGATGGAGAAATGGAGGGGGAGAAATAAAGGGGAACTTATATTTATTTTTTAAAAAATCTTTTGCCTTAAAGATTCTTTTTTAACTTATTTATTTTTCCAATTATATGTAAATATAGTTTTCAAGATTCATTTTTGTAGAGTTTTCCTCCCTTACACAAGAAACATAATAAAGGTTATACATGCACAATCATGTTGCGTATATTTCCATTTTAGTCATGCTATCAAAGAAGAATCAGAACAAAAAGAAAAAAACTGTGAGAAAGAAAAATTAAAAATGAAAATAGTATGCTTTGATCGGCATTCAGGCTTCATAATTCTTTCTCTGTATATAAATGGCATTTTCCAAAATACGTATTTTATAATTATCTTAGATCATTGTATATTTGAGAAGAGCAAATTCTAATAGGAATATGGCTATTATTACTGTGTACAGTGTTCTCCTGATTCTGTTCAATTCACTCAGCAAGAATTCATGTAAGTGGTTTTCTTGGTTTTGTTGAAATCCACCTGCTCTTCCTTTCAAATAGCACAATAATATTAGATTATATTCATTTACCACTACTTGTTTAGTCATTCTCCAATTGATGGGCATCACCTCACAATTTCCAGTTTTCTACCTCCAAAAATACCTCACTATGAATATGTGGATCTTTCCTCCTTTTTTAATGATTTCTTTGGGATACAAACTTAGTGGTGATATTGCTGGAACAAAGATATTGCATAGTTTTAAAACTTTTGGGGCACAATTTTAAATTGGATGATTGGACCAGTTCCCAACTCCAACATCAATGCATTAGTGTCCCAGTTTTTTTCAGATCCCTTAAACATTTATCATTTCCCTTTTCTGTCATATTAGCTAATCTGATAGGCATGAAATTATATTTCAGAAATGCTTTCATTAGCATCATTACAATCAATAGTGGTTTAGAGTATTTTTTCATATTACTATAGATTAATTTAATTTCTTCATCAAAAAACTGCCTGTTCAAATGAATTCTGTTCTTATAAATTTGACTCAGTTCTTTATATATTTCATAAAAGAGACCTTTATCAGAATACAACCTGTAAAAAATTACTTACCAGTCTTCTGGAGGTTCTAGAAGTTCTTTCTAATATTGGTTACATTAGTTTTGCTTATGCTAAAACTTTCAGTTTAGTGTAATAAAAATGAACCATTTTGTATTTCATAATATTTCTGTCTCTTATTTGGTCATAAATTTTTCCTCTCTTCATAGATCTGAAAGATAAAGGATTCCTTGCTCTTTTGTTTCTTGTCCTTTAACTAAGAAAACCAAAACTACAGCGCTATGTTGGCAAAAATTGCAGTGTGTCCAACTATGACTGATCAGATTCTGTGTTATAATCACAGTTAGGGCACAAATAGTTCATATGAACAGCTGGCATGGGGACACTAAACTTACTTATCTCATGCTTCCTTTAAACTGCTTCAATTCTGTCTTGCTCATAGAGTACTGCACCCTCTCTGATAAGATAATTGCCATGCTGGGCAATCCTGTGCCAGTGTTGCCCATGCTGTACAATCAATTTCTACCTTACACTTCTAATTGACTTATGGCATCACCCTTTATGTCTAACTCTAAATCATGTAACCATTTGGGCCTTATCTTTGTATTATGATAAACCTTAAGTTTCTTGACCTTTTCTTCTTCAGATGAATTTTGCAACTATTTTTTTCTCACTTTATAAAATAATTCTTTGGAATGGCATTGAATAAATAAATTAATTTAGATATAAATCTAATTTTTTCATGTTGGATTGGCCTACCCCAGAGCAGTGATTATTTCTTTAATTGCTTAGATCTGTCTTGGGTTGAAAAGTGTTTTATAATTGTGTTCATGTAATCATTGATTTTGTCTTAGCAAATAAAATTATATTGTCTTCATTTATTTAAATTGATGTTTTTCTACATCTTTCTGTAGGATTTTGTTGGATATATATATATATATTTTTTTCCACTAGTTTTTCGGTTGATACTCTAAGATTCTCTAAGTATGCTTTCATATCCTTTGCAAAGAGTGATAGTTTGTTTCTTTACTCTTTTATTCGCAGTTTTTTTCAATTTCTTTTTCTTGTCTTATTGCTATAACTAGCATATCTAGTGTAATATTGAATAATTGTAGTGATAATGTGAATCCTTGATTTACCTCTGATCTTATTGGGAAGGTACCCAGCTTATCTCTCTAAAGAATAATGCTTGCTATTTCTTTGAGATAGATGCTATTTGTCATGTTAAGGAAAGTTCTCAGAAGTAATTTTTGCTACCCTATCTACCACAATTCCCTGAAATGAGAATGGAATTATTCATAATTTATCAAAAATAAGCATTCTTTAAGTGACTATTAGGTTATTAGATGCAACAATGAGTCTTTTTCTGCCTATAGCAAGCTTGCACTATTTTAAGGAATATAATATATATTTACATGAATAAATATATAATATAAACAAATTGAATGGGATATAATTTCAGGAGGGTGGATCAGAAAAGGAAGGATAAGGAAAAGTTTGTGTAGGTCATGACATTTATAAATTGAGAACATGAAAGGATGATAAAGGTCATCATCTCAAGCTTTGCTATTTTATAAATTGACAAAAGTGAGGACAGAAGAGGTTAAATAATGCATCTAATATCAGATGCTAAAGTGGTAAACTGAGAACCAGAACCCCAGGATCTAGCACAAAAAAGCTTGAGACTTTACTCTTTGTGCCTTAGGAGAACAGTTCAACTATCAAAATGAGTAAAAAAATCCAAAAATAACACTAATCATAGAAAGTTACTATACCATTAGGGATGATAAAAATGTCATCTCAGAAGAGGAAAGCTGTGAATCAAACTTTGAAAGAAGCTAGGGATTCTTAAAAGTGGAGCCGAGGAAAAATAATTTTTCACTAAAGGCACTAGTCTGAGCAAAGGCATGGCAATTAGAAATGGAATACTATGTGTGAGATGTAGGACATAGGCCATATTTTCAACAATTTAGAGTATGTGGCACAATTAATATATCTAGAACTTTTCCTTAAGAAATAATTATATTGTGAAGGGCCTTAAATGGTAAGCAGAAGAATATACATTTAGTAGTAGAAGCAAAAGGGGGAAAATGAAACTTATTATGCATGGTCATAACTATTTAAATAATTATGCAATAGCTGGTCTGGAGTCCTTCCTTAAATGGAGGTTCTTGAAGGAGTCATCTAATCAAAGGGAAAAGTTGCAGGGGTAAAGATATGTCTGAGATGTAAATTCTAGCATTGAAATTATGTTCTAGCATAAAGACCTTAGTCTGACCAAGAGAACAATGTACCTGTCAACATCAGCATTGTGAGATGAACAACCTAGATGGAAGCAGTTCCTCTCAGCAGTACAGAGAGGAAGGACAACTGTATTATCCCTATCCAGAGGAAGAAAAGCAAAACAAAAGACGCGCGCACGCGCGCACACGCACACACACATACACACACACACACACACACACACACACACACACACACACACAGACACACACACACCCTTCCGAATCTGATGCTTTATAAAAATTACCTATGTAACTCTTTCCCTTAATCCTGATTCCTCATACTCAAAATTACTAATTGTAAATATGTTTATCAAAATATGTATGTAGTACAATGCTAACCTGACTGTTCACTGCTGAGGGGAGTGGGGTGGGAAAAGACCGTGAAAGGAAATTTTGTAACTTAAAAATATACATGTGCATATGTAACTAAATTTTGAAAAGATCATAGTCTGCATGCTTGGATATA
Source organism: Macrotis lagotis (assembly GCF_037893015.1). NCBI lineage: Eukaryota > Metazoa > Chordata > Mammalia > Peramelemorphia > Peramelidae > Macrotis > Macrotis lagotis. The sequence goes on from NC_133666.1 coordinate 177,231,315, forward strand.
ATAGAACAATCAGAATGTAAACTGGTAAAGAAAAAGCACAGGCTTCACAAACTTCCTGGGCAGAATCAAGAAGGCAGCACATAGCTTGAAATATCCTGGAGCTTTCTCAAAACAACTTCAAATGAAGCCTCTAAATAGGCCTGAAAATGACAGAATCCTCCCCCCACCCCCTCAAAAAGAGCTTGTTTAAAGTGAAACAAGTTCTCAACTCAAGATATCATGGAGAAACTTTATAAAATGTCTGTCTCAAGTGGATCAAAGGGGAGTGTGGCCCAGCACAGGCAAGAGAGCTAGAAAGTCAGCAGGAAGTTCTTAGCCAAAGTGCAGTTCAAGACCAGGCTCAACAGGCCAGCAATACAGCAGGTCAGCAATGAGAGGCCCAGGCCCAACTTGGAAGGTAAAGTTTGAGCTTCAGAATGCTGGTGCAGCATTAGGCTACCCTAATACAGGTAACAAATTGAGTAAAGAAAATAAAATATTTAACTCTGAGTCCGAAGTAGAAATTAAATAAGTCATTAATAAACTCCCTAAGAAGAAATCTCCAGATGAATTTACAAATGAATTCTACAACAAATTTAAGGAAATATAATTTAATTTATTTATGAAATAAATCAAATATAGATGAAGGGGTTCTCCCTAATGAATATTGAGGCAACATATTAAAATAAAATTTTAGCAGGGAGATTACAGCAAGTTATCATTACAACAAGTTTTCAGTATACTGTGACCAAAGTAGGATTTATATGTGGTCTATTGTGATGGATCAATATTAGGAAAATAATATTCAGAATTGGCCATATCAGTAACAAAATTAACAGAAATCATATATTTATCTCACTATATTCTAAAAAAAGTTTTGACAAAACACAGTACCCATTCCAATTAAAAAACAGTACAAATAAATGGAGTTTTCCTTAAAATGATAAGCACTATCTCTATCTACAATCATCAGTGTGGGGTTGTTTTAAGTCAGAGACAGGAAACAAATTGATTTAATAAAACTGACTTCAAATATAAGAACTGCTTTAATTTTTTAAAGCAAATAATGTAATAGGTTTCAATGAGATAAATAATCAAAAGAGTCAAAGCGAAGTATTCTAGTAAAATGTAGTTTGTTTCAGGTGTATCTAAAAAAAGGTGCAGTGATCATGATAAGAGAAAAATAAATATTGTCAAAAGAGTTAAATTGGGAAACTATATTATACTTATAATCATCATAAAAATGAAAACATTTCAATTTTTAATATATATATATAATACATGGATGTATACAGACATGCAAACACATACACTATATCAGAAATTAAAGAAAAAGTTAATTGTATTCCTTAAAGATTTGGATGGTAAGATGATGGTCACAGTTGATTTCAATGACTTCTTTTAGACTTGAGAAACTTTAATAGAAAGATAAACAAAAAGAAAATTCTGTATCTAAATAATAAATAAGAGTATTTTTAAAGTGTTCACTTTTATCATCAGATAAGATTTCATGAAAATTTATGATGTCCTAGGGTATAAATAACTAGACATAATAATAATAATTATAATAAACATCATTTAGAGAATATAATATTTGGATACAATAAAAGATATATAAAAAGATCTTAAAAAGTTTCTGCAGTTAACAAACTATTACATAAGAAGTGGGTCAAAGGAAAACTTATAGAACTAATAATTGACTACATGTGATAGTATACCAAACTTATGAAAAAATAACAAAAGAGTCAATCTATCAATCAACAGCCATTTACAAATGTCTACTATGCACCAAGTTGGTTTAAGTGCTGAGACTTCATAAGAAACTTGCATTCAAATTGGGAGAAAACAAACATTCAGATAAATATTTACATACTACATATAAAATGAGTAAAATATGCAGGGAAGTTTTACTTGAATCTGGAGCATCAGGAAAGATTTCATGGAAAATGTTATATTTGAATAAATTCTGAACTAAAGTGGGGAATTCCTAGATGTCACAGTAAAGAGATAGCATTTAAGGTCTGTAACAGAAACAGAATAAGGTATAAGGATTGAAGATGAAATGGTGCCTGTTAGGAACAGAAAGAAATGAGGAGGGATGAAGAAGTCATTAGTGGTTAGTGATGGGTGATGGAAAAGATAAAGAAGGAGTCAGGTTGCAGACTTTTGATTGTCAAAAATAAGTAACTATTGATCAGAGGTAAAAGGGAGACCCTAGAGTTTATATGATATAGTGAGACCTGTGTTTTAGAAAAATTACATTGCTTCCTGTGAGAAGAATGCATTGGAGTAAAGCAAAATTTGAGACAGTGAGGCCAAGTAGAAGAATTTTGATGTATTCTAGGAGAGAGATTATGATGGCTTAAACTATGGGGGTAACCATGAGAATAAAAAGAAAGGGTATATGTGGTAGATTCTGGGAAAATAAAAGTGAGAAGATTTCAGTTCAAATCTGACTTTAGTCATTTATTTCTTGTGTGATCTGGGCAAATCATTTGAGCTCTATCTATACCAATTTGTCCTTGTAAAATAAGAATGTTAATAGCATACATGTCCCAGGATTATTTTGAGAATCAAAGTATCATAATATCAATAAATTTCTCAGCATAATATTTGGCATTTATATTGTATAAATATGAGATGATAATATTATTGCTGTCATCTCATCTGACTTTGACAAATGATTAAATTTATAGAATGAGAAATCTAGAGAAAAACTATAGTTGTCAACCTGAGTGATGGGAAAGTTGGTGATTAGAAGAAATCTGAACCTTTGAACAGCTCTATTAAACTACAATGGCACCAACAGGAAAAGAGATGACTGATTAATTTAGATTATGAAAATTAAAAATAAAAATTGAATACTTCAATAACACAAATACAAAAACTTAAGTGGATTGTTTTTTGAAAATCAAAATGATACACAGATAAAACCACTGTAACCAAGAGCAAAAGAAAAGTAATAAATTGGGGAACAATTTTTACAACTAGTATTTCGGACAAAGGACTCATTTCTGAAATATACAGAGAACTGAGTCAAATTCTCCAAAAATAAGCCATTGCCCAATTGACAAATGGTCAAAGGATATGCAAAGGCAGTTTATAGACGAAGAAATCAAAGAGATCCATAATCATATGAAAAATTGCTCTAAACAAAACTTATCAGAGAAATGCAAATTAAAGCATCTCTGAGATACCACCTCACACCTCTCAGACTGGCCAATAGGACCAGAAAGGACAATGAACAATGTCGGAAGGAATGTGGGAAATCTGGGACACTAATATATTGTTGGTGGAACTGTGAACTCATCCAACCTTTCTGGAGAGAAATTTGGAATTACACCCAAAGCACAACAAAAATGTGCATACCCTTTGACCTAACAATACAACTACTGGGTCTATACCCAGTCTATACCCTGAAGAGATGATGAAAAAGGGTAAAAACATCACAAGTACAAAAATATTCATAGCAGTCCTGTTTGCAGTGGCAAAGAATTGGAAATCAAGTAAATGTCCTTCGATTGGGGAATGGTTTAACAAACTGTGGTACATGTATGTCTTGGAACACTCTTGTGCTATTAGAAACCAGGAAGGATGGGAATTCAGGGAAGCCTCGAAGGATCTGCATGAACTGATGCTGAGCGAGATGAGCAGAACCAGAAAAACATTGTATACCTAACAGCAACATAGGAGTGATGACCAACCTTGATGGACTTGCTCATTCCATCAGTACAACAATCAGGGACCTTTTTTTTTTTTGGGGGGGGTATCTGCGATGGAGAATACCATCAGTATCCAGAGAAAAGATCGTGAAGTTTGAACAAAGACCAAAAAATATTACCTTAATTTAGAAAAAACAAAAACAAAAACCTCTTATCTTATTATGTAATTCTGCTATCTCTTACACTATATTTTTCTTCCTTAAGGATATGATTTCTCTCTCATCACATTCAACTTAGATCAATATATACCATGAAAACATTTTAAAGACTAACAGACTGCCTTCTGTGTGGGGGAGCAGAGAGGGAAGGAAGATTAGGAGAAAAATTGTAAAAGTCAAAAAAATAAATAAAATCTTATAAAAAAAGAAAATCAAAATGATAATGACCATGCTGGAATTGGAATGCTGACAAGCATCTTCTATCCAGGTTGTCAGGTGATTAAATGTATCTCTCCTTCCTTGAAATATCATCTACCAGAAGACTTTGAGGGCAGACACAAGAAGGCAGCATGAAGCTTACATGCTGCTGGAGCTTTTCCCTACCAAAGATAAATGAAACCTCTTCATGAAGATTAAAGCTATAGATCCCACCTAGAGAAAGAAAAGATCCAAAGAAGTTTTCAATGGTAGACATCATGGAGGATCTTCAGTGAAGGCCCATCTCTTTGGGGAAAAAGGGAATTAAAGTCAAGGTAGGTTGGAGAGGGGGGAAAGCCAGGGAGAGATTTTAAGCCACAGTGAAGTCCAGATCTTGACAGCTTGACTATAGCATAAGTCCTAGCATCTAGAAGGCAAGCCAGCAGGGAGGAAAATAAAGCCTCCCTGTCTGAACACTGGGGCAAAAGCCAGCACTGAGTTGGGAACAAACCACTGCATAAACTTTATGAAAAAGCCAATAAAATAGATAAACCTTTGGTTAATCTGATTAAACAAAAGAAGAGAACTGAATTACTAGTATAAAAGATGAAAAGAATGAATAATTCACCCCATGAGGAGGAAATTAAAGAGATAATTAAGAGCTAATTTGTCAAACTGTATGCCAATACATTTGATAAACTGAATGAAATGGATGCATATTTACAAAACTGCAAACTGCGCAGAATTACAGAAGAGGAAATGACATGCTTAAATAATTGCAATTCATAAAAAGAAATTGAATAAATCCTCAATAAATTCCCTAAGAAAAAGTTTCCAGGTCCAGATGGATTCATAAGTGAATTGAACTAAACATCTTAAGGAGCAATTAATTCCTATTCCACATAAACTATTTTAAAACATAGAAATTTTGCCAAGTTCCTTTTGTATCATAACATAGTGCTGATACCTAAACCAGGAAGAACCAAAACAGAAAAAGAAAGTTGGAGCCATGCCTAAAGAGCATACTTGCTGTAATCTCATCATTAAAATTTTATTTAAGATGTTTGCATCAATATTCATTAGGGAGATTGGTCTATAATTTTCTTTTTCTGTTTTAGTACATCCTAATTTAGGTATCCACACTATGATATGATACAAAAGGAATTTGGCAAAATTTCTATTTTAAAGTAAATGTAGATGACATTAAATACTTGAGAATCTACCTCCCAAGACATACTTAGAAATTTTAGGAACACAATTATAAAGTATTTCTTCCCCAAATAAACTTAGATCTGAATAATTGGAAGAATGTCAATTGCTCATGGTTAGGTTGAGCTAATATAATAAAAAATGACAATTCTACTCAAAATTAAATTATTTATTCAGTGCCAAACTAATCAAACTACCAAATAATTATTTTACTGAGCTAGAAAAAAATAGCAACAAAATTCATCTGGAGCAATAAAATCTCCAGAATAGATAGGGAACTAATAAAAAAACTGTAAAGGAAGGTGGCCCAAATTTGCCAGATTTAAAGCTAAACTATAAAGTGGCAGTCATCAAAACTGTCTGGTACTGGTTAAGTAAGAGAGTAATGGATCAATGGATTAGGATAGGTTCAAAAGAAATAGTAGTAAATGACTACACTAATCTACTGTTTGACAAGCCTAAAGACTTTAGCTTCTGGGATAAGAATTCACTATTTCACAAAAATTATTGGGAAACTAGAAGATAATATGGCAGAAGCAACTAGGCATAGAACCATATCTCACAGCTTATACTAAAATTATAGGATTTAGACACAAAGGGAGACATCATAGATAAATTAATAGAGCAAGAAATACTCTGTGTACCAGGTCTATGGAATGGGAACAAATTCATGCCCAAACAAGAATTAAAGTACATTATAAACTGCAAAATGAATGATTTTGACTATTTTTAATTTTAAAAAATTACACTAATAAAATCAATGATTCCAAAATTAGAAGAAAAGCAGAAAGCTGGGAAACAGTCTTCACAACTAGGAGTTCTGATAAACGTGTCAGTTCTAAAACATATAGAGCATTGCATCAAATTTATAAGGTTGCGAGTCATTTCCCAGTTGATTGATGGTCAAAGGATATGACTAGACAGTTTTCAAATGAAAGAATTAAAGCTATATATAATCATACGAAAAAATACTCCAAATCATTATTGATTAGAGAAATGCAAATTAAAACAACTTTGAGGTATCACTTCACACCTATCAGATTGACTAAGATGACAAAAAGGGAAAATCATCAATGTTGGACAGATTGTAGGAGGATAGGAACATTGATGCATTGCTGGTAGAGTTGTGAATGGATCCAACCTTTCTGGAGAGCAATATGGAGCCATGCCTAAAGAGCAATAAAATTTTTCATACCCTTTGCTACAATTCCAATGCTAGACCTATATCCAGAAGAAATCATAAAACATGGAAACATGGGAAAAGTCATATATATATATATATATATATATATATATATATATATATATATATATATATATGTACACACACACATATACCCAAATATTCAACTCTTTTTGTAGTGGCAAAAAATGGAAATTGAGGGTATGTTCATCACTTGTGGTTATGGTACATGAATATTATGGAATATTATTGATCTTTAAGAAACCATAAATGGTTAGATTCTAGAGAAGCATGGAAGGAATTACAGGATCTGATGTTGAGTAAAGTGAGCAGAACCAAGAAAACAATGGACACTGTGAGATGATCAACAACAACACTGTGAGATGATCAACCCTGGTGGATGCAACTCCCCTCAGCAATTCAGAGAACTAGAACAACTCTATTAGACGGTCTATGAACAATGCTATCTCCATCCAGAGGAAGATAAACAAAACAAAATATCCTTTAGAATCTGATGAACACTATATTCACTTTAAAAAAAATCTCTTTTGTATTTCTTTTCCTTAATCCCAATTCTTCATTAACAAAAAATGACTAATTTGTAAACATGTTTAACACAAATGTGTATGTACAATTATTAACCTGACTGCTGCTGAGAGGAGGGGGATGGAAAGGAAGGATGGAAGGAAATTTTTGTAACTTAAGTTTATACAAAGGCATATGGATGAATGTTGAAAACTTTCATAATATATATTTGGAAAAATAAAATATCAAGAAAAAAAGAAATATCATCTACCAGTAAAGCCCCTGCTGGACCTCCATGATTTGACCTTGTAATGTAACACAAGGTCTCACACACTACTTGAAGTTTTATCTATTTTCTATCAATAGTTATCATTTGAGCATCAACTACTAAGTTAATAGTGAGGTCAACACTGGCTGAAATCTCTTAACTGCAACCTGTAGCAAATGTATCTAAATGAGGAAACTGAAGCAGAGTGAAGTGATTTGCTCAGCATCACACAGTTAGTAAATATTCAGGATCACAATTGAACTGTCTTCCTTACTCCACAGTACCACTTAGTGAGCCATCATCATGTATGCTCACAGAAAATCTGGATTCAATCACTAATTCCTAGTTGATATAATCTCTTCTACCAATTGCTGTGCTCTACTCGATTCTCAGTCTCTGTGCTTAACTCATAGTCCTGCTCCTGTACTAAAGTATGAACTTATTCTCACAATCTCATTTGAAAAACAGAACAAGGACGGCTAGGTTGTTCAGTGGAAAGAGCACCAGCCCTGAAGTCAAGGGGACCTGAGTTCAAATCCAGCCATAGACACTGAATAATTACCTAGCTGTGTGAATGTGGGCAAGTCACTTTAATCCCATTGCCTTGCTAAAACCAAATAATAATAATAATTATTAATAATAATAATAACCAAAACAAAAAAATGAATAAAATCAGAGTAATAGAATATTCTCTCCAAGTATCTTTCTTTTACTTTCTTTCATCTATCAATTATGGCTATGTTTCTCAAACTTTTAGTTTTTAAAACCCCATCATATTAAAATATTAAAAATGCTCCTTCCCCCAAAGATTTTTATGTGGTTTATATCTACCAATATTTATCATATTAGAAATTAAATGTTTGTTTCAAACTTTAAATGCATGAGGAATTCCCCAATGGAATTCTAAAAACTGTTATTTTATAATATTTCTGCTCAAGCCCTTCAGTTAGCTTTTATTTTTTAAGTCAGACAAAGTTTACTCAACATATCCACCTTCAGAATCTTTTTCGGTGAAATTGATCAGAGACATGAGTTCCAACATGAAACAGCAGAATTTAACATTAATAAAACAAAAAAATCTCAGGACAAATCTGAAGAACTGTGATGGTACCAGATTTTCAAAATAAACTCATCTTTTCTATTAATCATCACAAACTCAAGCAACGTGTAATAAATTATGCCATTTACAGTTATTTAATTGCTGTGAATGACTTTACCTTTTATATTGGAAAATGCAACAAAAAAAAATGAAGTGATATTTTATTTTGATTATTTCACTGAAGAAAATTAATAGCATTCCAAATCAAAAGGACTCCTCAGTCTGAGATCTTATATCTTAAGTTTTGGTTGTGATAGATTTTTTACAGCTGTTATAAAGCTCTGAAAATGGGATTTTTAATGTTAAGGCTCTCAGGCTCTTAACTGCAGTAATGTGGATAGCAATGCTATAACTTAATGCTAATAAGACATCCAGGCTTTTTGCAATCATTTGTTTAAAAGTGTTCTAATGTATTTAAAGCTTATTTACTATCAGATAGAATTTAAACAGTGCCACATCAAGTTTTTACTGCATAAACAGAGCAAAAAAAATATTCAGTTTATGTATTTTTGGCTGGTAACCATAAATCAGATAAACACTATATAAGTTTGGGGTGGAAATTGGATTTGTAGTCAGCATATGAAAGCCTGATTCACTATAGGCTAATGCCAAGTCATCATATCTGAAACTATTCATGAAGAAAATAGGGAAAGAGAAAAAGAAAGAAAAAAATCACACAAGAGAAAAAGAGAGGATTATCACAGCATTAAAGCTATCTCCCTCTTCACTATAGGCTCAATTATTTTGAGTTTGTTTTTTACTTTAAAGCTTAGCATTTGTAACTCTTTGAGTCAGTTTTAGGTTGAATTTTTTCTTTGGGAGGGTTGAAATGTCATTTTTGTTGTTGCTGTTGTTGTTAAAGTCACTGACTGTCACCATAAGTCAAAGTTGACAGGCATATTATCAAGTTATAAGCTTTATCAAGTTATAAACTTTAAGTCAAAGTTGACAGGCATATTATCAAGTTATAAGCTTGCTTTTTACATAGAATTCATTGACCTTATTGGAGTGAGGAAATAAGTGGTTGCATAAGTAACCTGTCTCATATTCATGGTCAAATTGATAGGCTCTAGAAAGCAAAATAATCAAAGCTTACTTTTAAAAATTAAAATGAAAATGGAACTACTTGAAGTCACCAGCCAACAGTTGGTCAATCAGTTGCAGGAGGGCTAACAGATTACATAATTATGATCCACAATGGGAGCAAAACCAGTTGACTATTTGACTATTTTCTCTGGCGAGAAAAATAAACTCTTTGCAGAGCTGTCTTAGAACTACTTTAATTAGAGATTGAATTGGTGGATAAGAGGAACCATGTTTCTAATGCTAAAATTTTCAACTACTTAATTCTATATAACAGCATAAAATTTGAAATAATGTGCCTTCTTGAGTACTTTCAGAACCATGAAAGTTAAAAATGATGAGTCATTTTTGAATGATTCTGTCATTTCTGATTGGAAGAATTTTGATAATATGTATCAATATTATCATAACTCTAGAAATAAAAAATATTGGTATTGAATAATAATCATCATCATCATCATCATAAATTTTATGTAAAGCCTACTATGATTAACTGCTTTTTGCTATTATTTCATTTATCTTCACAACAACTCTGGGAGATAGATTGAATTACTATCATCTCTATTTAGAGATGAGGAAAATAAGACAAACAGCTGTTAAGTGACTTACCCAGTCATATAGCTAATAATTGTTTGAGGACAGATTTGAACTCTTCTCTTCTTAAGCACCAGTCCTGGTACTGGATCTAGGCCACCTTAACTAGGCCAATTTAGTATCAGGAGAGTTGCCTCAGTACCAGTACACTCCTTAATCATCCTATGGGGCATTAAACAAAGTTAAATATATAAAAGTTAATTTTATTTGGAATGTTTTTGAGAATGTTAAAGGCATTCTTTAAATTAACTACAGACACTTTAGAAATTAAGCAAAAGTCAAAAATTATGATTTATATCTTTCCTAAAAATGTGGTATTTGTCTACTAAGTGGAACCTCTTGTGATCAAGGATTTGAGGCACTGCACCTATTCCATCTCTTTTCAGTTGCACATCTGATATAGGCCCAAGCACAGCTGGGTAGACTGACTTTGGTACTGTATGACTTTGATCATTTAGAAGACTGCTTTTGTCTTTGTACTTGGGTTCATTACATATCTACCATTAGTTGTGGTGGTGGACTGGGAGTAGGGAAAAGTTAGACCTTATTTTTGACTTATTACCACAATATACCCAAAGGGAAGAGTAGAAAGTATTTAATGTATAATGTTTATCATGTATAGTACAGCAATTTATTTCATCCACACAAAAGAAATGCTTAACACAAACAAAACACGTAAGACAAACAGTCAGAGTTAATTCAGGATTCATTAACTTCTAAGTACTGTAATACTCTCCTGGGAGGTTTAGAATTAAACTTTAGAACCCAAAGCAGTTTATGAGACTGCTTAACAGGCATTTCAAATTTCACATCATTTTTAACTGTCTAATCAACCTATCTATGTTTATGTCTTATGACAAGCAAGGCATAGGGTTGAGTCAATTAATCAGCTAGCTTTTATTAAGCTCCTATTATGTACTAGAACCTGTTCTAAATGGTGGAGTTATAAAGGCCAAAAAAATAGTTCTTGCTTTCAAGGAGCTCCTGGTCCAGTTAATTAAGATTTTTCCTCTATTGGTGGTATCAGATATATATATATATATATATATATATATATATATATATATATAGAGAGAGAGAGAGAGAGAGAGAGAGAGAGAGAGAGAGAGATAGATAGATAGATAGAGAGAGAGAGAGAGAGAGAGAGATAGAGAGAGAAATGGAGATGGAGATGGAGATGGAGATGGAGATGGAGATGGAGATGGAGATGGAGATGGAGATGGATATAGATATATAGATGATATAGATATAGATGTGTGTGTGCACATATATACATATATGTACCTATTATACAAGCTCCATAGCTCTAATCTCCCAATTACATGATGATGCCTCAAAATTTGGATCTCTCCATTTTGGGATAGCACCTATCCTCCAAAAAAGGAAAAAAGAATCACAAAAGACTATTAAAGACCTTCAAGAGTAGGCCTAAATTGTTCCTGTGATTACTCCTGTGATTACTTATAAACATACAATATTCCTAGAATCAGGGATTGGTGGATAGTTGGATGGTCCAGTTAATAAATGATTTTGAGGGTGAATTACTTGAACTGTAATTGTGAAACCCACATGGTTTCTAAGACAACAGAATTGGAATCATTGATATGATAAAGGTTTGTTGAATTGATGTGACCCCTGTGAGTGTATTGCTGTTTTTCTTAAACTCTTTGATGAATATTGCTCTCCACCAGTTTAATATATCTACATTTTCTTTTTTTTACAAGATAAGGTATTTCAGACAGTTTCAGTCTATTAATAATAAGAATAATAATACTAATAGCAATTGTCCTTTGATTTTGAAGACTATGCCAACCAAATTAATGATTGTATGAGTTGTACAATATTTTTATTATAGTGAGTGATAAGTTGTACTACAACTTCCTTCTCACTCACCTTTTCCAGAACCATTTCACCCCAGGACCTGATCTGATAAGAAACAGGATTTCTCATGATGGTTTGAATGCCATGGAAGTTCAGAATATTTTCTTCCATATCAACAAGGCACCTCAGCACTATTATAACTCCTAGTAAAGCACCAAGTAAGTAGTGGTTTCTGGCTACAAAATGGCAACACCACTTTATATCCAAGCCTGTTTCTTGACAGACTAATTATCAGTACTATCTATCCTCACAAAACAATGAGGCACCACAACGTTTCAGTATTGCTGTTCTAGCAAAACATAATAGATCCAAAGCCTAACTCTCGTTGGGCTAATACTGAGTGTAGCCTTTCCTCTCAGACCTTCAACCATACTCGTCAGGGATTCTAAAGAATTTGGAAATTGCAGAATGAATCATTATTTTAGCTCCACCAGATTACTAGTCAGCATTCAGAACTACTATGGTAACTGATCATCTTCAAAACTCTGACTTTCATTCTTGATTAATAAAACATTTTTTAAATTTTACAATGGTTTTATTTATTTTGAGTTTTACCATTTTTCCCCAATCTTGCTTCCCTCTCTCCTATCCCCCACAGAAGGCACTTTGTTAGTCTTTACATCATTCCCATAGTATGCATTGATCTAAGTTGAAAGTGATGAGAGAGAACTCACAACCTTAAGAAAGAAATATATAGTATGAGATATAGCAGAATTACATAAGACTCCATTTTTTTAAAAAATTAAAGGTCTTGGGGCAGAGCCAAGATGACGACAAGAAGGGATCGAGTCTTAGGAGCTCTCTGATAAAAATTCATAAACTAAGGACTCAAACTAAACTTTTGAGAGACAGAACCCACAAAGGGACCCAGTGAGGCAGTTCTCCTACTCAAGGTAACCTGGAAAAGAGCAGAAAGGCTCTGCTCCCCGAGATCGGAGAGGCAGCCTGCCAGAGGGTTGGCCCGCCAGAGGCAAAGAACTTCAGCCTCCCGGAGGTAGCCCCAGAGTGCTGGGAGCCATGGCTCACAGCATCAGGGGAGTCTCCAGAGCTTCATCCTGAGGAGCACCGGACACAAAGCGGGGTACCTCTGCCAGAGCGAGCACGTGGAGCCCAGCCCTGGGCCACACAGGGAGCAGCTTGGTATTTCTGTAGCCCAGACCAGGAAACAGAAGCAGGTGGAGCCAGTAAGCAGGAGCCCCCAGGGCATGAGCCCATTGAGCTGAGGGAGGGGAGTGAAGAGAGACTACAAGCTTGGTCCTCTGCCCCTGGAACAGGACTCTGGGGCTCTGACCACATATAGATCCTGATTGCAGTCTAGTCCCCCCCATAGAACAGCAGGACCCCCCCACCTCAGCCCTGTGGCAGAGGGGGGCACTTATGGTCATTCACAGACCTGGAGGGAGGACAGAGCCTCACACACTGAGACCCTTGTGGGAGTGTCCCAAAAGCTCAGGAAGCACCCCAAAACAGGCCCAGGCTGGGAAAATGAGCAAGCAGAGAAACAAAAAGAAGACTATTCAGAAATATTTTGCAAATGAGCCCAAGAAGGATCAAAATACTCAGTCTGAAGATGAGGAAGCACAAGCTCCTGCATCTAAAGACTCCAAGAAAAACAGAAATTGGTCTCAGGCTATGACAAAGCTCAAAAAAGACTTTGAAAATCTATTGAGGGAGTTGGAAGAAAAACTGGGAAAAGAAAGGAGAGAGATGCAGGAAAAACATGAAAATGAAGTCAGCAGCTTAGTCAAGGAAATCCAAAAAAATGCTGAAGAAAATAGCATGCTAAAAACCAGCTTAGGTCAAATGGATAAGACAGTTCAAAAAGTTATTGAGGAGAAGAATGCTTTAAAAAGCAAAATTGGCCAGATGGAAAAAGAGATAAGAAAACTCTCTGAGGAGAACAAATCCTTCAGACAAAGAATAGAATTCAGGGAGACTGATGAATTTAACAGAAATCAGGAATCAATACTTCAAAACAAAAAAAATGAAAAATTAGAAGAAAATGTGAAATATCTCACTGAAATAACAACTTATATGGAAAATGACTTAGGAAAGATAATTTAAAAATTATTGGAATACCTGAAAGTCATGATCAGGAAAAGAGCCTTGACATCATTTTCAAAGAATTACTACAGGAAAATTGCCCTGATATTCTAGAAGCAGAGGGCAAAATAGAAATGGAGAGAATCCACCAATCCCCCAGAGAAAGAGATCCCAAAAAGCCACCCCCTAGGAATACTATAGCCAAGTTCCAGAACTCCCAAGTCAAAGAGAATATATTACAAGCAGCCAGAAGGACACAGTTCAAATATTGTGGAGCTGCAGTCAGGATCACACAGGACTTAGCAGCAGCTACATTGGAAGCTCGTAAGGCTTGGAATATAATATACCAGAAGGCAAAAGAGCTTAGAATGCAGCCAAGAATGAACTACCCAGCAAGGCTGAATGTCCTCTTCCAGGGAAAAAGATGGACTTTCAATGAACCAGGGGAATTTCAAAGGTTCTTTTTGGAATGGCCAGAGCTGAACAGAAGGTTTGATCTTCAGATACAGGACTCAGGTGAAGCATAGAGATTGGAGGAGAGGGGGGAAATATGAGGGACTTAATGGGGGTAAAAATGGAGTCAATAGAAAAAAAGGGAAATGTAATGGGAGAAAGAAAAAGGAGAGGGGGAATAGTACAAGATATTTCACATAATAAGATTTTTTTTATTACAATGAGCTATTGCAATGATATGGAAGGAGGGAGGCAAGGGGGAATGAGGGAACCTTTGCTCTCATCAGAGATGGCTAGGAGAGGAAACAGCATATATACTCAATGGGGTATAGACATCTGGAGTAAGAAGGAGGGGGGAGCAGGGGGAAGGGGTGGGGATGTGAATAAAGGAGGAGAGGATGGACCATGGTGGGAGGGTGATCACATATAACACATTTTCTTTCTTACTTCTTGCCAGGGGCTGGGATTGGAAGGCCTGCCCAGGACCATAGGGCCAGGTGGATTCTGGGCCTAAGGAGTGGTATGGGGGCTCAGGGTTTCTTAGGCCATGGACCAGGGATCTGTCTGCTGAGTCAGTCAACGACCCTACAGCAGAGTCAGAGTGAAAGGAGAGAGAAAATAGAGTACATGGTAGTGGAGAAATAAGAAAGGAGGGAGTTGTGATCAGCAATGGCAATGGTGGAAAAATATGGAAGTAACTTTTGTGATGGACTTATCATAAAGAATGAGATCCACCCATGACAGAGTTGTTGGTGTTGGAACAAAGACTCAAGCACATCTTTTGTTATTATTATTTGGGGGAGGGTGCAGGGCAAGTGGGGCTGGATGACCTGCCTTGGGCCACATAGCAGGGTGATCTTTGGGTGTCTGGGGCCAGATTTGGAGTCAGGTGCTCCTGGCTCAAGGGCAAATGCTCTGTCTGCCACCCAGCCACCCCTACTATTATTACTATTTTATTTTATTTTGGGTCTTTCTTTTTCTTTTTGGTTTTTGCAGGGCAGTGGGGATAGGGTGGCTTGCATGTCACACGGCTGGGTGATTGTTGGGTTTATGAGGCTGGATATGGGCTCAGGTGCTCGTGGCTCCAGGGCTGGTGCTTCGTCCATTGCGCCACCTGACCATACCTACAATTATTACTATTATTTTTTTTATTTTAATTTTTTTCTCTCCCCTTTACTTTTTTTCCCCAAGCAAGTCTATCTATATTCATGGGGGAGGAAGGGTATATTATTTACTTGTAAACAAGAATATTTTATTAATGTAAAAAACATTTGTACAAAATGAGAATAAAAAATAAATTTAAAAAAATTAAAGGTCTTAGGTTTTTGATCAAACTCCATAATTCTTTCTCAGTATACAGATGGCATTCTCCATCATAGATATCCCAAAATTGTGCCTGATTGCTGCCCTGTTGGTATGAGCAAGTCCATTAAACTTGATCATCACTCCCAAGTTGCTAATTATATCTTTTTTCTGTACAATACCTTAATTCAACTTTTCTGCACAGTTTTTGTAAATCTGTTAAAAGAAATTAATTTGTCTAATAAATTTATTATTTCCCCACTCAGAAAATCTATTTTTTCTAGCATTCCTTTGATTCATTTCTATCTACATCTTTCATCTTATTTTTCTTTCTGATTAACATATCCAAAGTAAATCATTGAATCTTACACTATTTTTACATTGCAATCCTTTAAATAATAAAAAATAAGTTGACTACTAAAAATTGAGCTTAATTAAGTGTGTGCCTATTTAAATTTGTTATAAACAGTTCCTTTGTTTATGATATAATTGTCTTGTTTATCATTTATAATGGTTACAATATGAAATTCATTTTACCTGAAATATTAATTCCCACATTTTTGGAGTCAGCTAATATATTATATATGCCTATTTACATATGTGTTTTCATATAAATACATATATCCATACCTACGTACATGCATAGATGTGTGTCTGCAGTCTTAAACATGTTAGGAATTTTTCAATTTTCTTTCCTATATGTAAATTTTGGGATCTTGTTTTCATCTGCTTTGTAATATATTTTCTTTTTTTAATCAATGAATAAAATTAATTAACATTTAAAATTATCATTGCTCATTTTTCCTCTGTCATACTCATTATCATATTATACATCTTACTTACAATTTTCATTTGTGTCCCAGTTTTTGTTATATGCACAGAGAATGACACCTCTACACAGCAACAGAGACAATTCATACCTTGATATTTACAAAAATACCCATCTTTTCATTTCTCTGGTACGTAGTGAAAACCCAAATCCTAGTAATAGGAATAATTCAATTCCTGTTGAATTTATTTTTAAGATAGTTACCTTCCCCTCAACTTCCATTCCTACCCTGTTTTTTTTAGAGGGGGATAACATAACTGAAATGTCAGAACAAATTTCTTAATTGAATGTAGTGTTACTTCCTTTAAATATTTAGCCTCTCTTACCTTTCCTTGATTTGTCATCAGATTATTGCTCTTAAGATAAGCCATTATCACTGCCCTAACAGTCTTTACTTACTGAAAATTTGTAAGGTCCACTATCAAAGATTTTCTATTTTTGATTTTCTTACTTTAAAATTAAATATACAAATGTTATTTAAGTATATGGATGTTTATGGATTTTTTTGATCATTTCTTCAATGATAACTCCCTTTTTCTGTTTGAGATCTTTATCTCTAAGCAAATTTTTGCTGTTGAACATTTGTTAATTGAGTCAAAGCATTTGATTTGGTGCTCCTCTGTGATGTATATTTCAGTTCTATAAGCACCTCAGTTGCCCTGAAGGAAAAGCAAACTTCTTCAGTATATGCATACTTAGTCCTTACTTCTCATATAAAGCAAAGAAGCCTAATCAATAATATTATAAAGATTCAGGAAAATTTGAATTATTTGTGATTTGTCAATGTAGGAAACTCATGGTGTGGGAACTCCAGGAATATAAATCAACATCTAACTCTAACTTAAGTCCTAGTGAGTCACCTAAGTCACAGAGAAGTTCAATGACTTTGTGTCTCTTAGCTGTTGTCAACTCAAAACAAATAGCTAAAGAGAGTGATAGTATCAGCAACTGATATTAACTGTGATCATACCAAAGAACTCACACAGATTATCACAACCACAGTTAACTCTGAAGAATAAAATAAAATGAAAACAAAATAAAATAAAAAAAATGTAAGAATTGTCAAAAGTAAAAAAAATAACAAAACTAAAACTTTATTTCAGTAAAGGAGGGAAATTAGACACATGTACTAGGACCTTCTATAATATCTATAATCTCAGTACATAGAACAGTGAACTGAAGCAGTGACAATGTGGAGGAACAACAACAAAGCACTAAATTTGATTCGTAGCTGGGCTTCATCATCAGAACATGGAAAATGCAGGTGTTTGTCAGAATAGGTGGTCAGAGAGCACCTGGAGTTGGTGCCAAACAATTCTATGTTCATCAAGAGGGTGAGTATTATTGTTATTCCAAGCTTCAGAAACAGTTTGCTTGCTTGTCTTTAGCTCTGGAAAATAGGGTGTCTCCTAATAGTAAATAGAGAGGACTATAAGGAGAGGGTGTGGGGGGAATTGTCAGGGCAGGATTTGTTCCTAAGTTCTATGAGTTCAGGCTCAGCATTCTATTCACTATGCTTCCTCTCTTGAATGCTTAACCCCTTTATCCCCTGCCTCAAATCTTTCTCCAATCTAATACATTTTCCATTAATCCACTAGAAAATACAGTTCTGCTCCAGTTACTTTTCCTACTCAGTAAACTTCAGTTCTCTATTGCCTCCAGGAACAAATACAAAATACTCTGACATTTAAACTCCTTCATAACCCAGTCTGCTCCAATTTTTTCCAGTCATCTTTTCCAGTCTCTCTTTCAGGCAGTTATTCTTCCACCCAGTAACATTGGTCTCTTGGCTTCTCCACAAAGAATTCATCTTTGGGTTCCATTCATTTTCTCTGACTGGACCCCAAGTTGACAAATGTTCACCCTCATCCTTTGCAAGTACTATTCTCCCTGTCATCCCTTATGTCCCAGCTGTCATAATCTCACCTTCTATAATCAACTTTGCCTAACACATCTTAATTCCAATGCTTTCCTCTTTTAATTATTTTCAATTTATCCTATAATTTGATTTGTATATATTTGTTTGCAAGTTGTCTCCTCCATTAGATTTTAGTCTCATTTAGGGCAGGGACTATCTTTTATTTAACAAATGTTTATTAATTGATTTTTCCTCATTGTTAGAATGAATTCCCCTTACCTCAGTCTCTTAGAATCCCTAGTTTCTTTCTAGGTTAAACTCAGTGGCCACTTTTTATACAAAACTTTTCCAGATTCTTTTAACTGCTAGTGCTTCCCTCGCTTAAAATTATCTAATATTTAATTTATTTATATCTACTCTCTGCTACAACTGTATTATAAATTTTTTGAGGACAGGAACTCTTTTATTTTATCCCTAAAATCTTGCAGAATACCAAATATTTAGAAGATCTTTAATACCTGTTTCTTGATTAAGTGATTGTATGTTTGATTTTTTTGATATTTTATTAGTCATTTGACCTACCTTGTATGAAATGGACATGACTGAGAAAGGAAATCTTTATTTCAAGGAAAATAGCTCAGGAAAAAAAAAATTTAACCTCCAGAAATAAGTAAAATAATCTCATGTGTTCATAGTCAAAAATGATTTGTTTGAATTCAATAATAATCATTATAAAATTAAGTCAATTAAAAATAGCCTTTTGAGATATATTAGAAATGTGTCAGATAAGTTTGAGATTTTGTTTAGAGGTTTTAGCAAACTCTTATTTCCCAAATCACTTATGACCCCTCATCAAACTACCATGGTCTAGACTTTACTAGAGACTGGAATTCAATAGACTACCTTTGCAACTCAGACTTCCGAATGATGAGCATTCACTGTTTAGGCTAGCATCAGAATCACTTGCCATTTCCTTGCCATATTTTTGTTATTCTATTTTGTATGTATTTTTCTCATCCCGACAGTTGTCAATTTTTATCTGAGAACAATAATAAAATCCACCGTGAAATTATTAAGACGTGATAAATCAAGGGCCTATTAATTCAATCATCATCCCTGTGATTTACCTTTCCAAAACACTCCTCCCTGACCATCAGTCTTCTTTCTTTATATTTTCTCTTTCCTTATTAGAATATAACCTCTCTGAGGCATGACAAATTTATTTGCATATGTTTGTACCCACAGCATTAGCTTATTGCCTTGCTCATGTTAAAAGTTTCATAAATTCTTTCTAATAAAATAAATAAACAAAAAATAAATGATTAATCAAATAAATGAAAAAATAAATAGTAAGAATGAATAAATGAATGATTTTTTTCTGGAACAATGTTGTTACTTTATATATACATCAGAGTTTCATTTGATCTGATATATTCAGTTGTGACACTCAGTCTGCTACTTGACTCTTTATATTCAGTCTCATTTTGGTTCTAAAGTAATTAAGTCCTGTGCTTGCTTAATTCCTAACGAAGACATTACCAGATCTCTGTGATTAATTATTTAAGGTTTGAGCTAGAAACCCTATTTATTAAAAATTATTATTTGATATACTGGAGAAACATTTCCCCCCAACAAATTGTTGATTATATCTGTCTACAACTTTCTAATTCTGTATGATTAAATAAACATTTAAGGTTATACACTATGGAAGTAATTAATAAAAAAATCAACAGCCTACAAATGCATAGAGAACTATTTTCAATGCTTTTGCTGTGAAAAAGGTTTTGGATTCACCTTAAACCATCACTAAAACTGCAGATGATTTCTTACTTCTGGAAATATAATTTTACCATTCAATTCATACAGTATAATCTATTTTATCATTTTCAAGGATTCTTTTAGTTCTCTTCTCAAAAGAACAGTTTTGCCAAGATAAATGTTTCCCCCCTCATGCTCTTTCTCTTTGTCTTATCTATATGTAAAAGCTTTTTTGTCTATTTTATATGTAATATATCTAAAATTATTTATCTTTTTTGGTATCTTGTTTTGCTTGTACCTCATGGTTTCTTGAATCTACTTCTTCTACATTCTTTCTCTATTAATATAGTTAAATTACTATTTTTAAGCCTCTCTCTCATTCTTTTTTTTTTAGATTTTTTTTTTCAAGGCAATGGGTTTAAGTGGCTTGCCCAAGGCCACATGGCTAGGTAATTATTAAATGTCTGAGGTAGAATTTGAACCCAGGTACTCCTGACTCCAAGTCAGTGCTCGATTCACTGCACCACCTAGCCGCCCTCACTGTGCCACCTAGCCGCCCTTACTACACCACATATTCTCCCACCCTCTCTCATTCTTAAAGAAACTGAAACATTTTCTAAAGCCTTAGTAGAATATGCTTTTAAAAATAGGTATTATATGCACTATATTGGGCTGATGAATGCTGTTTATGTATCTAGAAAACTTGTCCTCTTTAATCAAGAGCATACCTCTAGGAGGCGAATCCCTGGTTATTTTGGCACCATAGAGATTTCACTTTTGTTATAATTTTAAATAAAGATTTTTTAAAATTCCTATGAAGTTAGTATTAATTGAGAATAAATTTGACTTTAGGAATCCTTCAAAATATGAAAACTCTTCTAAAATTACAGTAGATAAAAGGGATGCTTTATAAATTCAATGCTTAGCCTGGGAGTCTGATAAATTGAGAAAAATACACAAATAATATGCATTCTTCAAGGAAATCAATAGAATAAACTGTATTTATAATTTCAGTGAAATGAGGATAAATGACTATACATTCCATAGAAAATCCCCTTTCATTCATTCTAGATACATCTTTTCTTTCTTAAAGAGCATAGCAATAATACTTTTGCATAAGTAGATTCCTCCTGCACTCCCTGTTTACATGTTTCTTTACTTGTATCTACATCCAAATCTGAGGTTAAAGTTATAGACTGAAAAAGGAAGTAACATTATAAGAATATTTTTGTATCTTTTCTTTCTTCAATACTCCTCTGACCCTAATTCTGTCCAATAAACCTTAATTTACATGACTTGGCATTGAGAAGCCTTTATTTTTCTCCTTGGGGAAATCTGTTGTTCTTACTCAGTGACCCATAATTATCTTTTTTAATATATGATAAACTTTTTTTTCCATTTTTTCATTATGAGTTTTAGATAGGGTTCAATTTGATATGCCATTTTGCAAGCATTGAATTAAATATTGCCCAGCATCTGAACTTTTAGCCCAGTATACATTATTTGAAAATATGGGGTAAACTCAGACAACTGAAAGGATTTTTTTTTCTTATTATGACATACTAGTAAGCAAACTACCTAATTGACTCATTTTTTTGATACTTTCCACCTGATTGATTTTTATTTTGTAGAAATGAATATTTTTTTTAACCTGGTCTGATACAGAATGCTATGAGACAAAAAAGGAAAAAAATAATTCTATGCTGTTTAGTATATTTATTCAGGAACATTGTCCATTCCTCAAATTAAAAAAAAATTAAATTGTCTGGGTTTAACAGACCCATTTTTCTTGCCTCTTTATTAAACACCAGCTAAAAATCTTAAAAAAGAATACTTGTTGTAAACAACAAAGGACTCTTGTAAGAGATCTTATTTGAACTGTATTTTGAAGGAAAGTAGGTGTTCTAAGAATATTCTATAAAGTAGACATATTCCAGCAATGAAAGACAATGTCCGAGGCATAATTTGACAAGATGGAATTTTCTGTAAGAAGAAGAAGGCTAGATTTATAGAATGCATAGTAGAGAGTACGATATAATAAGTAAAGTTCAATAAGAGGAAGAAACCTAATTGATGCGAACCTAATCCATGAACTAAACTTAGAGACAGGGGCACTCATCTGTTCCTTCATCTCATGCTCATTTTTCTTCTCCTTCCAAAGGAAGACTTTAGTATAGTACCCACCACACTTTCTTTCTGCTGGAATTCCCCCAAGAGCTATAGTGTAGATAAGTACCATTTCTTGTATAGTAAAGTCGGTAGTTGAGGACAATAAAATGGATCCAGACACCAAGACAGAACCAGTAAAGAAATCCATAGAAAGAAGAAAAAACAACATATTCTAGAGGGCCCTATTTGTTAATCTCTTCCATTTGGTTCCTTCCACCTCCCTCTGCAAGGGGGAAAAAAGGAATCACTCTTAGGATGTGAACTTGTATATCTATAAGTATTGTGGTACCCTTAACATAGATAGACATCCTTAATTAAGTGTGGAAATTTGGACATTGGGTAGAATTGCATTGGAGATATTGATGAACAATCCAAATTGAAGGTCAATCAAGATATTGTCATTTTGGGAATGGAGTTCAAGAGAAAGATTAAGATTTCATATAGTTAGGAGTCTTCTGTAATTAGATATAATGATTAAATCCTTTGGAGCTGATGGAACCATTTAGAGTATAAAAAAGAGAAGAAAAGTGGGTCTTAGATTGAGTTCTAAAATGGATAATAATCTAAGATAAGTGATTGTCTAGATTCAGACAGGTAGGTAAACAAGAAAATCAATTTGACAGAAATCCCTAAGAGGGGCTAGATAAAAAGATATTATGTGCATAATCAATTTGGCTAACAATTAAGAAAAGCTCTTTGGATTTAGCAATTAAGAGATCCTTTGGTGTCCTTAGAGATAGGAAATTAAATAGAATGCTAGAGTACGAATCTAAATAGCAAGGAACTGAAAAATGAGTCAAAGGGATAGGGCAAGCAAAACTAATAAAATGCATGTTTATAGGAGTTTGAAAAAATTAAGCTTCAAAATGTAGTTTAATTTTGTGTGTGTGTTTTATTGCATTGTACTTTTCTTGTTGGAGTACAGGTACTGAAGGAGACATTTTCAGACACAACCAATATATGAATATGATTTGCTTGGTTTCACTTAAGGAATGGATATGGAGAGATTGAAGCTGAAAGAGAAAGAATGAAAGAAGGAGCAGAAACTCAAAAGAGATGATACTGAATGAGAACAAGGGTACAAGTATTACTCTTTTGAGACTTCGCACATTTGCCATAAATAAGATAAGGGAGAGAGAGAGAGAGAGAGAGAGAGAGAGAGAGAGAGAGAGAGAGAGAGAGAGAGAGATTTTGAATAATAAAAGATTGAGATAGAGCATCAATCAGTAGAGAATAAAAAATTCTTGGCTAACTGTTTTAGTTAAATTATTTATTAGATTCTATTACTATTACAGTACTCTGCTTGATAAGAATGCATATGGAATGTTATGTTCAGTGCAAAGACTTAAGTTTTTGGAAAGGTACTGTTATAACACTCACATTATTAGAATTTATATTAGCAGAAAAAAAAAGAATATTCATTGATGTGGTAATTTTTCCTAAGTCAGTTCTCTGTACTGTCACATTACTGGCTTTTCAGAGCTAAGATTGCATTTAGTAAAATACAAGAAAGAGGAAAAAAAAGTTGTGGCTTAAAATCTAAATGACAAATTCTTGAATTATTTAAATTTGAAAATCTGAAATGAACAGCAGAAGTGATATTATTGTATTTTATTCCAGAAGTTTATCCAGTGTAAATTAGTTGACCCTTAGACAGCAAACATATGCCTCATTTGTCATAGAGAGATGTCTACCAAAGGTAATGCTTGGTTATAATATTAACTTATTTCTATACTCTAATAAAGTTCAATGATGAATGATTCAGTATTGTCTCACAGAGCAAATGGATGCAGTGAAGGACAAACCATATTAAAGAAAGTTTGGGAAGATAACTAAATAAGCAAAGTATTATAAAGAATTTTTAAGACCAGAAATAGGAGTACAAACAAAAGAAAAATGAAAATGATTCTAGTATTATAAAAAATCAAAAAAATCAAAAATATTTTAATGAACTATTTTCTACCTTTTAAGAGAGTGGAACCATCAAACTTGATATCTAAAATCATTGTAACAAATATACTTATAGAGGCAAGAGAAATCATACTAAAGATTAGAAAAGCAGTCAGATTAAACCAAATACAAATTCCTTCATAGAGGGGAATTGGAAGTAATCAAAACTATTGTGAGGAAATGAAACAGTAATAGAAGATATCATGGGTGAGGGGAGAAATTAAAGCAAAATGATTGCTTCATTGTACTGAAAAAAGAAGACAAAAGACAATTAATGACCACCAAGCTATATGTCATCTCTTTTATCAATAAAAACTTCTTATAATTTTTAAACTTTATTTCTAAGATTCCTTACACCTGCAACATTATAATAATCAAGGGATACCAAAAGACCCTGCAGAGGACAAAGGGAATAGGATCAGGTTGCCATAGAAAAGATAAGAAACTTTCAAAGTGATCATAATGAAGAATCAGAATTTTACCTAGGTTGTATTGTTTTTCAGCTTGTTTAAAGTCAAGTGAAGTTCATGAAAAGATTCATTCAGAATGAGACATTTTCTTATCAAATTAAGCATAAATTTAAGTGATTTGGTGAGTGTGGAGGACAGAGAAAGTTGGTCAATGAGAGTACTCTCTTAATGTCTCATGGTTTCAGCCTCATTGTGTGACAGTCAAAAACTAAGGTTATGTCAGTCTTACTGATGTTAATAGTATAATTCAAAAACAGAAACGAATCACTATGGAAACAATGATCCAGAATGATTTAATGATTTTTTTTCCTTTCATTCTTTTTTTTTTTTTAAGATGGAGAAACAAAACTATCTTGGGGCTAGATTACCATTAAGTCTATTTCTATTCTTAGAGATAACAGTAGTAGACTAAATCCTACACTTCAGTCTTGATACATTTCTTAATTTTATAGTAAGGTATTTCCTGTCCTGGATCATCTATTACTCCAAGTTTTAGAAGAAAAGAGACAGTTGATATGACAGATGAAAGAAGAGACATTTTACTAAGATATAAAGAAATATTTTAGTAATTCGGAAACTCAGATTATCTATAACTTACTATCTCTGTGACCCAGGGCATGTCATGTAACCATGTTTACTGGAGGAGGAAATGGAATACCATTCTATTGTATTTATTGAGAAAACTCCAAAATAAGTTCATAGAATCGAACATGAATGAAATGACTGAAAAATATTTGAAAAGCACATATTTCATTTCAACTTTAATACCAAGACACATATGAGTATTTTGGTCTTACAATAATAATAATCCATGTTTGCACTAAATTTCAAACTGTTAATATGTATTTTGTCTCTGTTTTTTTCCTGTCTCTTTCTCTGTAACTATGAATGTGTGAATGTGTGTGTGTGCGTGTGTGTGTGTGTGTGTGCGTGTGTGTGTGTGCATATATTTGCAGCTTGAAATTTAGGGTAAAACTAGATTATGATTACCCACAGTTGACTCAAAACTTGAAATTTTAAGATATTAATGCTCAAAATTATATTTTAAGTTTTTCTTTATTATTATTTATTTTTTATCCATATGCACATGCATATTTTTAAGTTGCAAAATTCCTTCCAACCTCCCTTCCCACTCCCATCCCCTCAGTGAGGAATAGTCATGTTAGCACTGTTCCTACATATTTTTGAAAAACATGTTTCCAGATTAGTCATTTTCAGTGTGAGGAATTAAGATTAAGGTAAAGGGATAATTTTTATAAAGTGTTCATCAGATTCTGAAGGGTTGGGGTTTTGTTTGCTTGTTTGTTTTGTTTTGTTTTGTTTTGCTTTTTTCCTCTTAATGGGAGAAAACATTGTCCATAGCTGGTCTAATTCAGCTGTCCTAGCTCTCTGAATTGCTGAGAGGAGCAGCTTTCATCAAGGTTGATCATCTCACAATGTAGTTGTTAATGTGTACATTGTTCTTTTTGGTTCTGCTCCCTTTGCTCAGTATTAGATTCAGTAAGTCATTCCCTGCTTCTCTAGAGTCTGATTAATTATGGTTTCTTATACAACAATTATATTCCATTTTATTCTTGTACCATAACTTATTTAGCTATTCCCCAATTGATAGGTATTCCCTGGATTCCCAATTCTTTGCCACTACAAAAAGAGCTGCTATAAATATTTTGGAGCATCAGGGACTTTTCCCATTTTTATGATTTCTTCTGGATATAGGTCTAGAATTGGAATTACTGTGTCAAAAGGAATGAAGTTTTATTGTTCTTTGGGCCTATTGCTCTCAAGATCCATTCACAACTCCACTAGCATTACATCAATGTACCAATCCTCCCACAACTTCTCCAACAATGATTATTTTCCCTTTTCCTCAACTTGATTAATCTAATAGATGTAAGATAATACCTCATTGTTGTTTTAATTTGCATTTCTCTAATTAGTAGTAATTTGGAACATTTTTTCTTGTGATTTTATGTTTAGCTCTACTTTCTTCATTTGAAAACTGTCTATTCATATCCTCTGACTATTTATCAATTGGGGAATATTTTAAGTTTTAATAGTTTAAAACTTTAAAATTTAATTGACTTTTTTGTGTCACTCATTTAATGATAAGATCTTAGTTTTTTCTTTACACATGTATTTGAGATGTATTAGAAATACATCCCATTGAGTTCATCAACAAAAGCTCTTGGGAAAGGAAAAAAGCAGGTAGGCAGTGAGAAATTTCAGCGAACTGGGTGAAAGTCTTCAAAAATTTCTGCATAGACTTTGAAGATCGCAGAGAGAAGACAGGCACAGTTCTAAAGTCTTCTTATCTTTCCCCATCTATCATATGAAACAAACCTCTTAACACAAATCTGACCCACAAAACCAAGAAAGAAAAGCCAGGAGAAAGAAAATCTACCTCAGGATTTATCTCCCTCAGCAGTATTGGACTAATTTGGGCTGGTGAGTCTGGTCACAGAGGGTGGTTCAGCCCTGGATCAGCCAGATTAGCATCTGAATTGGAGCCAGGGAGTCTGAGGGCCCAAGAGCAGGACCTGCTGGATCAGTGGTGGGGCTAGATGGCGAGGGCTTGAGTCAAGTAGGGAGCAGAGGCACACGACTCTCTGGAGTTTGCCAACAGAGCTGGGGGGAAGAGTTCCGGTGCAGGATAGCTGTGGACACACCATCCCTGAGTTCCTCTGCTCTGAGGAAATCCCAGTCCACACCTCCATTGAGGCTGAAGACTCTTCCCAGAACAAACAATAGCAGACTACTTCTGCCTCAGGCACAGGTGTGTGAGTAGAAGAACCCACCCAGCTGATAATAGGAATGACCTCAAGCCAGGGTAAACCCACCATTGATTGAAGGCAAAAGGATTTATTAGCTCCAACTCCTCCCTTGAAGCTAAGGGAGAAGGCCTCAATCAAGGTCACAGACACTCCAGAAAAGGCAACCAGCACCTCCTACTGGCCAGACAGAGAAATTGCAGTGAATAAAGCCTCTTGATCCCAATCCCCTGTGAACCAGCCCCTCCCCAACTCAAGGTCTTAGCAAAATGAAGAAGGATCAACAGGAAGGTGGATCCATAGAAAAATTGTTGGAAGGGAAAACCCTAACTCAGAGAGAGATAGAACCTCTGAGGAGAATACAATCTGGTCTTCAGCACAGAAAAACTTCTTTAAAGACATAATGAAGGAGTTTAAAAATCACCTGGAAAATTTGGGAGAGATAATTAATACCTTGCAACAAGAAAACAAATCCCTAAAAAATACAATTGGACAAATACAAAATGAGAATAATTCTCTCAGATCCTCAATTGGGCAAATGCAAAAAAGAAAATGATTCTCTCAAAACCTCAATTGGTCAAATGGAAAGCTCTTTGAAAATTAGAATTGATTAATTGGAATAGGAGTTGCAAAAGGTTAATGAAGAAAACTCCTCTCTAAAAAAAAACAAAATGGAGTCTGCAGAAACCAATGACTCCATGAGACAGAAAGAGTCATTTAAACAAAATAAAAAAAATAGAAGAAAATGTAAAATACCTCATCAGTAAAACCACTGACCTCAAGAATAGGTTGAGGAGGGGCAACCTGAAAGTTATTGGACTTCCTGAAAACATTGAAGAGAAAAAAGGCTAGACTGAATATCACAGGATCTAGTGATGGAAAACTGCCCTGATATCATGGAACCAGAGGGCAAAGTAGTTATTGAAAGAATACATTGATACCCTCCAGAAAATGATCCTAAAATGAAAACACCAAGGAATGTTGGGGCCAAATTCCAGAACTATCAAATAAAAGAGAAAATACTACAAGCAGCCAGAAAGAAACAATTTAAATATCAAGTAGCCACAGGTAAGGATTACTCAGGACCTAGCTGCATCAACATTAAGGGATCAAAGGTCCAGGAACAAGATATTTTGAAGAGCAAGGGAGCTTGGAATGTAGCCAAGAATCCACTATCCTGCAAAGTTGAGCCTTCTCTTCCAGGGAAAAAGATGGACATTTAACAACATGGAAGAATTCCAAAAATTCCTGATGAAAAGACCAGAGAAAAGACCTAAATAGAAAATTTGGATATCAAACAGGATGTTCAAGAGACACATGAAAAGGTAAAAAAAGGGGGGGCAATAAAAGAAAAACATACTGCCATCCAATAATTTGAAACTGTGTATATTCCAGCATGGGGGACAAATTCTCATAAATCTTGAGAATTATAACTCTAATAGAAAGAATATACCTAGGCAGAAGTAATGGACATTCATGACTTATCCATGAAACTGCTATCCAATGAGATGTAACTGGCTTTAACCCCACTTGGGAGAAAGACTCTAATAACTCTCAAGAATTTTAACTCTATTAGATAGAATGTACTTAGCTAGAAGTAACAGATATTCAGAATCTTCTATGACTCAGATAGAATGATTTTAAAAACACTACCTCCTTAAAAAAGGTGGATAGGAAAGAGACAGGAGGAGGGAGGAGATTGAATCCGGTAAATCTCATTACACTAAGAGTTACAAAATACCTATGGTAATAGAGGGGAAGAAGGGAGGAGATGAGAAACACCTGAATCTTCTTCTAGTCAGACTTGGCTTAAAATCAACTTACACATACTTAGTTAACTTAAAAAACATCTAACCTTTCAAGAATTAAAAGGGGAAATGGGGAGGTAGGATGGAGAAAGGAAGGGGAAGGGGGGAAAAGGGGGAAACTAACAAAAGGAAGGGAAGGGAAAAAGGAAGAAAGGGAAAGG
Source organism: Macrotis lagotis (assembly GCF_037893015.1). Classification (NCBI taxonomy): domain Eukaryota; kingdom Metazoa; phylum Chordata; class Mammalia; order Peramelemorphia; family Peramelidae; genus Macrotis; species Macrotis lagotis. The sequence continues at coordinate 177,260,783 of NC_133666.1, forward strand.
GGAAAGAAAGGGAAGGGGTGAAATAGGAGGGCAAACATACTGAAGGGGGTGGTATTCAGAAACATAATACTGGGGAATATGGATAAAGGGTGGGGGGAAGGGGAGAAAAATACATATAAAGCGAAGAAAACATGGAGGGTAAGAAAGAATTAGTAATCATAACTTTGAATATGAATGGGATGAAACTCATTTGAAGCAGAGAGATACATATAGAGTAAAGGTAAAAGGTTGGAGCAAAATATATTTTGCTTCAGCTGAAGTCTTCCTTAAGGATATGATTTCTCTCTCATCACACTCAATTTGGATCACTGTACATCATGGAAACAAAGTAAAGACTGACAGATTGCTTTCTGTGGGGGGGGTGGGTGGAGGGAAGTAAGATTGGGGGGAAATTATAAAACTCAAATAATATCTTTAATTAAAAAAACAATAAAAAAAGAATTTCTGCATAAGTTTTCTTTTGCTTTTCTTGATAATCTTCTGGATGCAATTTCATATACTGAAACATATCACAGTCCCTTTCAGCATATTTAAAGTTCTGGCATTTAATAAGATAATATCTCACAAAAAAAATATGAAGTGACATATAGTAATTGGTGGTATCCAACATCCTTGCACAGTAGCCCATGAAGCTCGTGTAAAGGATATGCGATCTGTCAACTTGGATAGTGGTAGTCTCTGGGCCTCATCAGGCAAGAAGTGCAGCAGGACAGAGTTGGTTGGGCCTCACGTTCATCTTGCCAATAACCCCACAGTCACAACCGCCTCCTTTGCCTGAGATAAAATTTAACTAAGACTTTTGTGACATCATACGTGTGTGTGTGTGTGTGTGTGTGTGCACGTGTATGCATTGTGTACATAACACTGGATGGTTTGAAGCTTATCTAATGCTTCTTTCCCATCAATTTAACATTTAAAAGCATTTACATTCCTGTCTGATAAGTAAACTTGTATACTTTTATGTGAATTTATTCTCCTATATTTTTCTATTTATTAATTTGTGAAAACTAATTGCAAAAAAGTATTTAGAAAATGTTTTTCCTTCTTAGATCAGAGGTATTGGATACTAAGTAAATTATCCTATTATTAGATTTCTCTTACATTTCTGACACTTTAAATGAATGTATTGAATATATTCTTATTTCAGGAAAAAATCATAGAATTTTAGAGCCGGAAGGAAATTTAGAGGTCATCTAGTCCAGTCCATTATTTTACAAATGTGAAAGTATTGAACAACTCTGTGGAACTCTGGAGACATTTATGGCTGTTACAGACTTCAAAAGAATTGATGAAATGGAACTCAAAAAAATAAGGACTTAGTTCATAAAAAAGTACAGAATTAGGAAATTTCACATATACAATTTCCTGTCATTTTATCTTATTACAGAAGTGATCAAATTTATAGTATCACATTCTAAAACTCTAAGTGCTTATGAGGAGCCTCATTGTTGAAAAATTCCAGATTTTTGAATAGTTTTGTAAGAATTTTCCAGTTAAGACTCTTTTGGTTGTAGATTAAACTCAGTTCTGAGATGTTTTTAAAAAGTAGAAAATATAAGATCCAAATTAAAATGCATATTTTCTCATTATTTCAAAGTATTGTATCTATTACTTTGTTGCTTGACACCCTGATTAGTTGATTTTTATTTCATATGAAAAGCACTTAGAGTGATATCTTTCATGTACTTTTACTAGTGAAATCCTGAATTCGAATGATATGTCTATTCATTTGCTTCTCCATTTCTCTGTATCTAACAATTAGTCTTTTCTTTGAGTGACCCAGATAGGTTTGCTGAATCATAGAACAGTGAAGAAGTGACAAAAGAATTAAAGAGTACTCTTCTAGATGACCTTCATAAACAGTTTTTCTTTGAGTAAGGATATTTTTATTTTAGGGAAATGGGCCTCTGCTGCCCTTCTTCCTTCATAGTTTTTGCCATTAATTTTATTGATACTTTTGATCAAAGTGTAACCATTTTCCTCATTCCTTGTTTGAATGCGTCAGTGAATTTATTATCTGTTTTATTCATTAGGCATCCATTCAATTCTAAATTCACTTATTTCTCTAACAATTTTCTATATCTATTAAATTTCTCTTTTTATTCTTGTCACATTCAAATGTTTATGAAATTGTTGGCAAAGGTGTTTAGGTTGTTCATAATTCAAATCAACTTTATTTATTTATTTGTTTGTTTGTTATTTTAGATTTTTCAAGGCAATGGGGTTAAGTGGCTTGCTCGAGGCCGCACAGCTAGGTAATTATTAAGTGTCTGAGGTCGGATTTGAACCCAGGTACTCCTGACTCCAAGGCCGGTCTCTATTCACTGCGCCACCTAGCCGCCCCTCAATTTTATTTTCTTAACTAATTTTCTTCTATTTTTTCTTTTATTTTCCCTCACTTCTTCTTTATAATGAAGAGGAGGGAAAATATATAAGATTTAACGAAGATATATATAAGGAAAACAGGTAGGTATATAAGGAAGGTATATAAAGTATATAATGTATTTAAGGAAGAATGTTCTCAACACAAGTGAAAAATTTGTTTCTTTTTTTGCTATTCTTAATTTTTCTATACTCATCCCTTGGTCACAATTTTTTAAAGTTGCTCTCCTTTTTATTCTCTCCTTCATATTTCATTTTCCAAAAATTGAATTTGTTTTGTTTATGACTACTGCCTATGTCTACACATGTTAACTCCTCTTTTCTCTCTTTTTCCTTTCTTACATAGATTTAATTTAATGTATTTTTGCTTGAAATTCTATCGTATGTGTGTGAGTGTGCTGGTATGTATAATGAAGTCCTCTTTGGTTCAGATGAAAATGAGATTCACATTTGGTCATTCTCTCTATCCCTTTCTCTTTGTTTATATACCTTTCTTCCTTTGTCCCCAGAGTTTGTGAAATGGGAAATTTCAATTGTTTTCTCCCCTCTTTTACCTTAGTGAACTCCTTTATTCTACTTTTTTTCTTATTTACTCTAATGATCATTAAGATTAACAAAACTGGGCCACTAGGTGGCACAGTGGATAAAGCACCAGCCCTAGAGTCAGGAGTACCTGGGTTCATATCCGGTCTCAGACACTTAATAATTACCTAATCGTGTGGCCTTGGGCAAGCCACTTAACTCCATTGCCTTGCAAAAACCTTAAAAAAAAAAAAAAAAAAAAAAAGATGAACAAAACTATTAGAAGACCCTCTATCTTATTTAATCCTATAGCCTTTGAAGACATTTGATTTCTAAGGGGATGTTTGTTTCTTTTCTCTCCTAATACTATAAATATTTTGTAAATATTTAATTCTTTTCACTTTCTAAAATGTTTTTATCTTTCTATATTTCTTTTCGATTCTATCTTTTCAATTCGAAATATCTACTCAGTTTTTTTCTCATAATCAAAAATACCTGGAGGTCCTCTTTCATTAAAGTTTCATTTATTTCTTTTAAAATTATACTCATCTTTGATAAGTGAGTAATTCTTTCTTGTAAGCCTTTAGGTTTTAACACATATTTAACCCAAATTTTCCTCTTCTTTATATAAGAATAGTTTCCAAGACATGTGTGATCATCATTCTGGTTTCTTGGTACTTGACCTGTTTCTGATTGCCTAGAGCATCTTTTTTTTGTTTTTGTTTTTGCTTTATCATTGACCTGGGAGCTCTTTATTTGACTTGGGAGTTTTCAAATTACATGTGATTTTCATAAATCATATTTTTTCTTTGCCCTTTTACTTTTATTGCTTTTATACATTTTTAAATTTGTGATTTCTTAAAATATTATATTTAAGTTATGTTTGATGATACATAATTTTGATCTTAACAGTCTTCTATTTTTCTCTCTTTGTCCTGACATTCAGAGCAGCTACTTTTATAAGATCATATATCATATAGTCTGATTGTTTTAAAGTATCCCTTTTTTTCAAATAATTCTTGTTATTTAATGGTCATTGATTTCTGTCTTAGATGTAATTTCTATATATCTTCTATATAAATAAGAACTTGTACATTCTATACAACACGTTTATTTTCCTTGTCTAGAAATCTCTTTTTCCTCCTTTGCTCTTCTTCATAGTTCTGATTTAGTTTATATAATTTTAAAATGCTCCGTTCATTTCTTCCAAAAATTATAGCAGAACCTTGGCTCTGTTATATAATAGTATGTTGATGTTTTTTTCATGTTTACTCATTTTTCTAGTCTTACTTCCTGAATTAGACAGTTGTGTTGTGAGACTTTATTTAGCATTGATCAATATTATTGGGAGTCTGACTTATGATCACTTTCTTCTAGGATTGCCAAAACATGTCCAGCAATGGGGATCAGCAGCTCAGGTAGGGACAAGTATGGTCTAGAATAATTTACTTCCAAACACCTGTGCTTAGGGAGTCTATTGTGGTGGTGTATTTGCAGGCTGTGTGTCCTCAGTTCCTATACGGGGAAAGACTGCATGGAGAATTAAACTAGGAAAGTAAAATCCAAATCACTATAAATGTGACCCTCTATTTGTTTTTCTAACTATACTGGCTTATTTGTGTCCAAAGGCTTCTGAATATCTCTTTATGCTGGCTTGGATGGCAAAATGTTTTATTGTAATTTCTCGATGGGTTTGTTTGTTCCTTGGTCTGATATTGTTTTTAAATCTCTCTTGGTGTAGTTATAGATTTTGCTATTCTTATTTTCTCTTATTCTGCCATCTGCAGGAAAACTCATAATCTGATTTTCTTACATCATCATCAAAAAGAAAGATGTATGTCAGTGGCATGATATAAATCTGACAAAATCAATAAGACTTTTCTGAGTTCCTTAAAGTCATCTGAAGAATTTACTAAACCTCAGAGAGCAATCTCCTTTTTAGACTTCTTGTATTCCCTTCATTGCAAAGCTTATAGTGTCATATGAATTGAAGAAGATGATTTCCCAGATAAAGTTGATACTATTCATCACTTCCATTAAGTTGATATATACAGATTTTCATTGTAGTGAATTCCTCTCACTGAAAAGTTGTTTTCTTTGACTATATATATTTTTGTAATAGTGGTTGGTTTTGCTTCATTGGGGAAGGAGAAGTGAGGTCAGAGGAGAGAAGAATTTTCTTTGGCTGAAAAAAATAATAAAATGCATAGAAATCATATTAGGACACTGCAATGTATAAGTTACTTGACTTTTGTCTAAATATATTTTAATTTGAACATAAATATTTCAATTCAGTTCTTGAGTTCCGAAAAAAAGATCTCAGATTCATAAACTCTAAAGCAAAAATGAACATTTTTGTATTTAAAAAATGAACAAAACAGGAAGCATGTGAAATTTTGAATCTTATTACGTACCACTCACTTTTAAATAAAAAATAATAAATTCATTGCAATTATTATAGCTCTCCTTCTTTTTGGTTCATTTTCAATTTCTTTTATATATATAAATATATATATATATATATATATATATATATATATCCTTTGATTTAAAAAGAGAACAAATGCAATTCAACAAGGATACAAAACACACAATTTATTATATTACATTTTACAAATCAAAATGTACAATTAAAGATATCATTTTAGTTCATCCATAATTATGCTTATATTATTGCACATGAATCAATATGTATAATAAAATGAAATCCATGATAAGTGGTTTCCATCAAAAAGTTCAATGTAATAACTAAAATCATTTTATTTTCTGGAAGTTATATTTAAAAGAAAAAATAAGATTAATAAATATTGCTTAGATTAACCTAAAGAAAAACAAGTTGCAATTTATAAGTTGTGTCAGGGAACTTATAAAATTAATGCAGATCATTCTTTTTTTCTTTTTCATCTTCATTCTCTTACTTATAAAAAATAAATAAAAGACCTAGTTTTAAGAACAGAAACCATAGGTAGTTTTTAACATTCTATTTCTACATATTATCAACACTGAGCAAGTGGCTTCCAAAGGAATAATTACTAAGTCCATTTTCTGGAAGCTTATACATATAAAAGTGAGAAATAGCCCCATAAGAATGAAATATGTGAAAAGAAAGGCTTGTAAAAGTTTTCCTGCATTTTTCTTCCATAAAATATATGATATCATTTTAGCAGGCTACTTATATGAGTTTCTATAAGGTAGTAGTCACCTTATAAAGAAAATCAAAGAAAAATTTAAATGTTTGAAGGAGATATTCAAAAATAGTTCAGTAGAGTTGAAACCCTTTCTCTATTAACCCTAGTTTTTCAAGACTTCTCAGAATTACTAATTTCTGTGAGGATAAGGAATTGATTCTAGTAAAATAAAACTTAAAAATATAATTGAGAGGGGCAGAATCAAGTTGAAAGTAAAGACATAAGTTCTCCCCCCAGACCACCCCAAATTCCTTTAAATAATTACCCTAACCAAATTCTAGATTGGCAGAACCCACAAAAAGTCTGAATGAAGTAATTTTCCAGCCCAAGACAACTTAGAAGACCTGTGGGAAAGGTCTGTTATGCAGAGCTTAGAAGGCATGTGCAGCATGCAAGCAAAACAACTCCAGCCAAACAGGAACAACCCATGGGACCCTGGGAGTCTAGAAGTGCCTGGGTCCATGATAGCAGTGGTGGTTTCCAGACCTCTTTACCCTGTGATTGACAAGGACATTTGGGAAATTTATCAGGGAAACTCTACTGCACCAGAATGAGCCTGGAACCCAGGGCCCAGGAGAAATCCTTGGGAGCCACCCAACAGGGAATCACCAGGCAGTTGCTTCCAGAGCTCTCAGTTCAGAGATGGAAAGGGAATCAGGAAAATGAAGAGGTCTCTTTGTGTTCCCTGAGGCAGGACTCTGTGGCTTTGCCCATAAACAGAGCCATTCACAGTCTGGGCCTCAGTCTCAGGGAAAGCAGCTTTATTGCCATAGTGGAACAGGGACCCTACTCACAATTCCAGGGCAGAAAGGATTGCTTATGGTTATCCACAAACCAGAGTATAGGCCAGGAGAGCAGTCATAGCCTCCCATAAGACTTAGAGGAATTCAAATTCCTGGAAAGTATCACTGAAAAAAGCTAAAAAACCTTCAAAAGCTTGGGACAGTGCACCTTACACCCTGGGGGCAATGACCCACCTTAACAAAGAGATAAAATCAAGTCATGGGTTGGGGAAATGTGCAAATAATTGAAGGAAAAAAAATCTGACCATGGACAATTACTTTGGTCTAATGGAGGATCAAAATACACACTCAGAAGAAAACAAAGTCAAAGCTTCTGTATCCAAAGCCTCCAAGAAAAATAAGAATTGTTCTCAAATTCTGAAAGACCTTAAAAAAGACTTTGAAAATCAAGTAAGGGAGGTAGAGGAAAAATAGGGAAGAGAAATGATAGTGATGCAGGAAAATTGTGAAAACCAAGTCAGCAGCTTGGTGAAGGAATTACAAAAATACTGAAAAAAAAATAACATCTTAAAAGTTAGTTTGGGTCAAATGGAAAAAGCAGTACAGAAGGTCAATAAGGAGAAGAATGCCTTAAAAATCAAAATTGGCCAGATTGAAAAAGAGATACAAGCTCTCTAAAGAAAGTAATTCCTTCAAATGTAGAATGGAGCTAATAAGATAAGTGGATAACTTTGTGAGAAATCAAGAAACAATAAAAAAAATATCCAAAAGTATCAAAAACTAGAAGAAAATGTGAAATATCTAATTGGAAAAACAACTGACCTGGAAAAGAGATCTAGAAGCGATAATTTAAAAATTATTGGAATATTTGAAAGCTTTAACTTAAAAAAAGAGCCTAGACTTCATTTTTCAAGAAATTCTCCAGAAAAAATGCCCTGATATCCTAGAAGCAGAGAGTAAAATATAAATTGAAATAATCTACCAATCCTAAACGATATCTCAAAATGAAAATTGCCAGGAAAATTACAGACACATTTCAGAGCTCCTAAATCTGGATGAAAATATTACAAGAAGTCAGAAAAAAATATTACAAGCAGACAACTCAAATATCACGGAGCTACAGTCAGGATAACACAATATTTTTCATTTTCTATATTAAGGGCTCATATAGCTTGAAATGTGATATTTCAGAAGCTAAAAGAGCTTGAATTGCAACCAAGAAACAACTACCCAGAAAAACTAAACATACTCTTTCAGGGGAAAAGATGGACATTCCATGGAATAGGGAAATTTTCAAATTTTCCTCTTGAAATGACCAGAATTGAACAGAAACTTTATCTTCAAGTATAGGACTCAAGTGAAATATGGAGAGAGTGGATGGTAAGGGAAAATTATCAGGGATTTAATGATGTTGAACTGCTGATATTCCCCAATGAAAGGTGATAGTGATAACTCATATAAACCTTATTTATTGGGTCAATTAGAAGAAGCATTTGTAGACAAGGCTCCATAGGGACCTGAATTTGAAGGAATAAGACATTTAAAAGATGGAGTAAATGGGGAAGAAAGGAATACACTGGGAAGAAGGAAGAAGGAAAGGAGAGGTAGAATGGGCCAAGTTATTCCACATAAAAGAGGCAAGATTTTGCAATGAAGTGAAAGAGGGGAGAAGATAAGGGAGAGGAAATGGGCCTTTGTTCTCATCAAAAGTGACTCAGAGAGGAAATAACTTATACACTCAACTGGGTACACAAACCTATCTTGCCCCAGAGGAAAATAGGAGAGGAAAGGGATGGGTGAAAGGGGGCAGGGGGAGGGAGGTATGGTGTAGAAGATAGAAGAGAGGGAGGATCTTGTGAGTGGGTAGTCAGATATAACACATTTTTGAGGAGGGACAGTGTGAAAGGAGAGAGAGAGAGAGAGAGAGAGAGAGAGAGAGAGAGAGAGAGTGAGAGAGAGAGAGAGAGAGAGAGAGAGAACACAGAATCAATGAGAATGGGGGAGAATAGGATGGAGGGAAATACAACTAAAAATAGCAACTGTGGGAGAAATATTGAAGCAATTTCTCTGATGAACTTATAATAAAGAATATAATAAAGAAAAATAAAATTAAAAAATCAGAAAAATTTTAATTGAGTGTGTAGTAAAATATATGACTCCTTTTGCCTACAAACACAAGTAGAAAGGTTTCTAACTTGAGATTTGTCTCCTATTATGGCATCTTTTAGTTATATTTATTTTGTGTTTGTGTTTGTGGTTGTTATATTGCTTACAAAGTTACTTTCACAAAACTCATTTGGGTATTTATAAGTCATATTTCTCCAATCAAAAAGGTATTTCAAAAGACATATTATTTTAAAAATATACATCTAAAGGCATATATAAGTGTTTAGGGAAGTCCAGTTACTCTTGTGTGAGGCTTCTCAATATATTTTTAGAATTGATTTCCACTTTGTTACCTTTTTTAAGGATCACATTGTTCATCTCTTGGAGTGAGGAAAGGGCTAAAAAGATGCCCTAAAATTATCTGCTACTTAACTTTGGACTGCTTAATACAGCAGGCAAGGATCTTTCTCTGCAATTGAAACAAAAACTTCTGCAAAGATAATTTCATTCACCATTGGCATAGCAACCTTATGAACAACAAGAAATCTAATAAACCTGAAAGACAAACAGTTCTTGTTTTGAGAGAACTCACATCCAAATAGCATTCCTAAGTGAAACAAAGCTGGCAAATGAAGTCTAATTAGCCAAAGCTTAAGCTGAATACCCATTTTTCGGAAGTGACCACAGAAATGGGGAGTACTATGAAGATGGCAGAGGAACTGCAATTAAAGCAAATTTTCTAAACAAGTTTATATGACTCCTAATATGGGTGAACAATGTTAAAGACACTTGCAGGAAAGTGTCACAATACCAACATCTGTGTTTGCTCCCACCATGAAAAACTTTGATGGAGTCAAAGTAAAATTTGATAAAGATCTGCAGGATTTCCTCATCAATGCATGAAGTCCCTAATTTTGAGTTACTTTAACAGCAGAGTAAATAAATGCTATCAGACGTTGCAGTCCATGGAAGGAATAGAGTTGGAAATAAAAACAGCAAGATGCTTGCAAGAATGTTCCTTAATAGGCTTCATCTGAGCTTGACATTAGGAGGAAAATTGAAGGATATTGTTCTGAGCAAGGGCTTGGATACTATCAGTCATATAAAAGATCATGGCAATATTTGGTTGCTTGTGGAAGTTCATTGGTCTTATATATCAATTTCATAGTGGCATGCTTTCATGGGTTCTGGATGCTGAAGGAAGCCCTTGTGTTTTACCAATAACCAGTAGAGTGAAACAGTAATGTGCTCACTCCTTTGCTTTTTAACATGATGTTTTCAGTGATGTTGTCAGTTGTCTTCAAAGAAAATGAAAATGGCAATGAGGTCAACTACTATAGTGATGGTAAGTTATCTTACTTGAAAATTCTATAAGGTGAGAATAAAGTGGAGTTAGACTTGGTATGAGATGGTTTGTTCACAGCCTCAGAAGCTGATATACAACAGAGTATGAACCAGTTCTCTGCAAGTTGGGCTAATTTTGATCTGACAATTAACATAAAGAAAACAAAGATTCTTTGACAAACAACACTGTATAAACATACCCAGAACCATCAGTTGTAGAAAATGGAGAAATTTTGAATGTTGAAGATAAATTCACACCTTGGCAATGTACTTTTTTTAAAGATGAACACATATTGTCTGAGCTAACTTTAGGAACCATGAAAGTCTGGGAGAAAAGAAGTATTTGACTACCAAATTGAAGAACTTTAAAACCTTTGGACTGACCTCATTGTGAAACCTGGACAGTATACTATTATAGGAAATTAAATTAGGTCCATTTGAATTGTCATAAAAAAGATAAGATGAGGTACCAGACATTGAAATTCTTTCTCAAAGTACACTGCCAAGCATTTCAACTCTACTTCAGAGAGTTTAACTCTATTGGGCTAGGCATGTTGTCTTAATGCCAGATACTTGTTTTCTTTAAAGATTATTTTATTTTGACACTGCGCAAGACAAATTCTTTCACTGAGGTCAGAAGAAGTGTTACAAAGATACTCTCAAGGTCTCTGCAGAACTTTGGAATTGATTATGACACATGGGAGACACTGGTACAGGACTACCCAGTATGGCATGCCTACATCAAAGAAGATGCTATGCTCTATAAACAAAGCAGAATTGCAGTAACTTAAAAGAAATGTGAAATGCATTACTTTAGAAATATTTAGATTCCAAATGTTCATATGCACTACTTATGGTCTGACATGCAGTAGAGACTTTCAACATTGTGTTGGCTTGGCCCCAATATAGTCATGTCATTTTGTTCCTCCTTGAATATAAGAACAGTTACTAATCAAGGAGTATCCTCTCTAAAAAAACAATTTTTATTTTATTTCTGAATTTGATTACTCCATGCTATATTGAGGAAATGCAATTGATTAACTATTTATTGATTTAAAGAACTTAGGTGAGCGAATTGCTCATAATTATATGATACTTAAACCATTGCAGGGGCAGGAGTAGTGGAGAAAGGGAAGGAATGCCATCATTATCTAAATATAAATTATTTTGGGGGGTGGGAGGAAAGGAATGCCATCAAGTTTTATGAAATAATTTTCCTGTGATTTATCCTGAATAAAACAAAATTTTATATTATATTTTGAAAATTTATTTATTTTTATTTCCCCCCAGTTACATGTAAAAACAGCATTTAACATTCACTTTTAAAATTTTGAGGCCCAAATTCTCCCTCTTCTTCCTGTTCTACTTCCCATCAGTGAGAAAACAAGCAATTTGATATAGGTTATAAATGTGTAGCTAGGGGAAACATTTCTATAAAAGTCCTGCTATAAATGAAAACATAGACCCCCCCCCAAATAAAAGACATTTCAAGAAAATCAAGTAAGAAAATATGCTTCAATCTGCATTCAAACACTATTAGTTCTTTCTCTGGGTATGGATTCCGTTTTTTTTTAGGTTTTTGCAAGGCAAATGGGGTTAAGTGGCTTGCCCAAGGCCACACAGCTAGGTAATTATTAAGTGTCTGAGACCGGATTTGAACCCAGGTACTCCTGACTCCAAGGCCGGTGCTTTATCCACTATGCCACCTAGCTGCTCCTGGATTCCAGTCTTTATCATAAGTTCTTCAGAATTGTCTTATGTCACCGTATTGCTGTCATTTATTGCTTATCACTCAACAATATTGCTATTTCTCTGTTCACAGTACATTTCACTTTGCATCAGTTAATTAAGTCTTTCCAAGTTTTTCTGAGGGAATACTGCTCATTGTTTCTTATACAGAATAACATTTCATCATAATCACATACCACAATTTGTTTAGCCATTCCCCAATTAATGGATATCACCTTAATTCCATTTCTCTGCTATCACAAAAGAGATGCTATAACTATCCTTGTAAATAAAGGTCTTTTCTTTTTTGTTTCTCAACTCTTTCAGAATACAGATGTAGTAGTGGGCATTGCTAGATCAGAGGGTTGGCATTTGTTTTAGCCCTTTGGATATTATTCCAAATTACTCTACAGAATGTTTGAATCAGTTCATAACTTTAATGTGCATTAATGTCTCATTTTCCCGATATCCCTTCTATTATTCAATCTAATAGGTATAAAGTAGTACCTCAAAATTGCTTTAATTTGCATTTCTTCAATCTATAGTGAGTTAAAACATTTTTAAAATGTAGTTTTTAATAATATTGATGCCCTCAGCTGAAAACTGATCATAACTTTTGATCATGCATAAATTGAAGAATGACTATTAATTTTATAAACTTGACTTAGTTCTTTATATTTGAGAAATGAGAACTTTATCAGAGAAACTTGCTTCAATTTTTTTCATGTTTACAATTCTTAAGTGTATTTCCATCCATCATATTCCCTCCACCCTTTGTTTATTCTATTCTCTTTCTCTCTCCTTTTAACCTGTCTCTCCTCAAAAGTCTAAAGCAAAATTTTACAATTCAAAAGATGATACTTTTATGTATCATATTCATTTCTTTTTCAAATAGGTCAATATGTAATATCTGTATTTTCAATTCAACAAGCATTTGTGTATTAAACTTATTTATTTATGTGATCAGAGGATTGAGAGATCATAGAAATCATCTGGTTTAATATCCTCTTGTTTATGAGAAAATCTAGAACTAATTAGAAACACTGGCACTCATTGACTGCACTGAGAATCAAATTTAAGTCGTGTATGTTGAAATTTGATGCTTTTTTATCCTACAATTTATTGTAGATCTGATATAAGGTAGATGATTTCAGTAATTCAACTTGAACAATCCAAGTAAAAGAAGGCACTTGTTTACAAAATGCAATTAAAGCATATTTTGCTGGTTAAAAAATAAATTAGTAGGGACCATATTTATAGTATCCTTCAGAAGGACTGACCATTCTACCTTGAAAAGGTAATAATATATACTGGATCATAAACAATCTTGTCATCACTATCAAAAATAGTATCAAAATGAAGAGAATAAAGAAATACCTATCTGAGTATTACAATTGTATAATAAAAATTTTAATTAGAGATATTCAAACAAGGAATAAGTGCCCTCAGAATATAGTGTCTCTATCCTCACTAGAGATCTAGGAAAGGCTTAATAATATATTTTAATAAGTGTCTGAGATTTGAACTCAGGTCTTGCTGACTCCAGGTGCAGCATACTATTGCTATACCTTCTAGCTTTCCAATTACCTTCAAATGTGCTTGATTTTTGCTAATTTATTTATGTGGTTGTTCTTTCTAATGATATACAATACAGAAATGACTTGACCAAAAATAAAAACAATGTTCTGGTGATAAGCTTATCTGCACTGAATTAGATTGATGTTTTATAGACCCAATTTAACACTATTTCCATATTCAAAACTTTTAGTGTGGTATGACTTCTCAGTTTTTGCTTTAGCATTACAAGTTTTGAAAATATCAGGATCCGTTTCATATCATGATGAAGCATTCACACAGGATTTTATTGAAAGTTGTATTACTTAACTTTTGAAATTATTCTGAGCGGAAGATATAATAAAGACATGGCCTATAACTTATGAGAAGTGTATAAAACTTGTTTTATGTGAGAAATAATTGGCACTACACTAAAGAAATACATATTGCTAAAATATTTTTAAATGCTATATAATATAGGCTTCTTATTTTGATATGTAGGTAACATGCTTTCATATTTTTGCACCAGATTTATTTTTAAAATAATAATGATAATAACCTTAGAAGCAAGAAAATGACAGTGGAAAAATTCATTGCTATATTTAAATCAAGCCTCAGACACTTACTGCCTATGTGATTCTAGGACAAGTCACTTAACCCTATTTGTCTCAATTTTATAATCTATAAAATGAGCCAGATATAGAAATTGGCAAACTACTCCTTTATTTCTGCTGAGAAAACCCCCCCCAAAAGCAATAACAATAATCAGCTACCAAATCTTAAAACTGCTGCACTAGGTCAGTAGCACTAAGAAAGGTTTGTTGTATTGTTTTCTCTTCTGCAATCACGAGAGCATTCTGGAGAAAAAGCTTTTTAAAAAATACAAATTTAGGTCTTCAAATATAATTTTTAGAGTTGCAAAATAGAGTAATTTAGAGAAAAATCAATCAAAGCCTCATGATATTTCTGAGTTTACACTTTATTCATGTTTGATATAATATAATTATTCTGGTACTTTTAATGTATTCTTTGAAGCACAGTGGAAATTTGAAAAAAAATCAAGTTTTCCAATTTAATAAGTGAGATTTATTTGGGGCATTTTTCAATATTCTTTCAATGTATTATTAGGTTAAACACACACACATTTATATATATATATATATATATATATATATATATATATATATATATATATATATAATTTTAAGGACTAATTTAGAAGACTTAATTCATCTCAAAATATTTTCTTTTCTTTCAAAGTCATATAAAAAATTCTAGCTTATTATAATAATACACTGCCTTAAAGTGTTCAGCTTGTGTCTCAAAGTATTTTTAGGTCAATTGTGATTGTGCACTAGTCTTACCTCCTGGGAAAGCTTGCTTCTGTTTCTTCTGTTCTGCTTTGAGAATATCATAGGGCATTCTTATGTTGTAGAGATCATAACTGTAGGATCCACATGTTCTAATATAACAATGGACTTGGGAGAACTTTTTCTCACCCAGATTCATAGCATCTCAGTTTTGGATGGAATCTGAAAAACTGTCATATCCAGCTTCCATTTGGCAAAAAAGAAAGCAAACCTTAGCATCATGAAAAAGTGGTTATAAAACTTTTGTTTGATGACCTTCAGGGACAGGAAAACCAGATCTTTACAGAATCATTCTTTTCCATTTTCTGATAACTATAATTTTTAATATTCTACTTTTTTCTCCTTATAATCTTTTACCTGGGCTACTCGCTTAAGTCCCTACTAAGCTGATTGCTCTAAGTTCAAGTTTTTTGAATGTCTTCACTCCCAAAACTATGACTCAGCATTATTCACTCATGATCCTCTTTATTCCCTCAAATTATCTGATGTTTACTGTAAAATGGTCATGTGATCCTTAGATTATTTTGCCAGTCCCATTTCTTTTTGCTCTTTGAACTTCTGACCCTAACATTACAGTACCACCCCAAGTATTGTATTATTTTTCCATTCCCTACACTTGTCTGTAAAAAAAATAAATCTGAGAGGCAATACTAACTATCCAGTGATAGAATAGGTAGAAAGTTAGCCTCAAAGACAAAAAGAATTGGATTCAATCCCTGCCTCATTTGCTGTATTGCTTTCTGTGCAAATAATTGAACCTCCTAGTGATAAAGACACATCTTTGAGCAATATCAACAAAATCACAGAACAGGTGTACACAAACAAGCAAGCAAACAAAATTGAAGATATTTGATGAATTTGTTCTCTAAGCATCCACTCTGATTTTTAAATTGTCTCCTTTTTATTCTTCAGGAGTCTAGTTTTCTTTTTATCTTCATATTCTTGTATTTTTTTATTTTCCTCCCATTATATGAAAAACAAGTTTCAACATTCACTTTTAATAACTTGAATTCTGAATTCTCATCCTTCATCCAACCCCACACCCCCTCAATTGAGAAAGCATGTTATTTGAGTTAGGTTAAAAATGTGTAGTCAAGGGGCAGCTGGCTGGTTCATTGGATGGAGCACAGGATAGAGCTCCTGGATTCAGGAAGGCCTGAGTTCCAATCCAACCTCAGACACTTAATGATTACCTAACTGTGTGACCTTGGGCAAGTCATTTAAACCCATTGTCCCCAAAACACAAAAAATTAAAAACAAAAGAAATGTGAGTCATTGAAAAAATTAACACAATAGTCATTTTATAAAAGTAAGCATAACTTCCCCTCACCCCCCAAAAAAAGAAACTTCAAGAAAAAATAAAGTATAAAAAAAAGTAGGCTTCAATTTGTATTCAGGTAACACCAATTCTGTCTTTGGGATAGATAGTATTCTTTATCATAAGTTCTTCAGAGTTCTCTTGGGTCACACCATTGCTGAGAAAGCTAGGTCATTCCCAGCTCATCATCCTGCAATATTGCTGTTTCTTTGTATAAAGTACATGTTCCCACTGCATTTGCTCATGTAAGTTTCTTTTGCTTAGAGCATCCTGTTCATCCTTTATTATAACAGAAGAGTACTTCATCTTAATCTCATATCATAATTTTTTCAGCCATTCCCCCCGACTGATGATCATCCCCTCAATCTTCAGGTCTTTGTCACCCAAAAAGAGATGTCATAAATATCCTTAAACATAGAGATCCTTTTCCTGTTTTTCATCTCTTCAGGAATATAGATCTAGTAGTGATACTGCTAGGTCACAGGGTAGACAAGGATTTTTATCCCTTTGGGCATCTTTCCAATTTACTCTACAGAATGAATCATTTCACAGCTCTTCCAACAATGCATTAATGTCTCATTTTCCCTGCATCCCTTCCAACATTTGTCATTTTCTCTTTCTGTCCTATTAGCCAATCCAATAGGTATAAGGTAGTATTTTCCAATCTACATATCTCCTATCAATAGTAAGTTAGGAGTTTTTAAAAAATGATTTAAATAGCATTGAAAACCTCATCTAACAGGACTCAGGGGTTCTCACCACATTCAGAACCTGATCTCAGTCTAGGCCCCCATAGAACAGCAGGGCCCCCCCACCTCAGCCACATGGCAGAGAGGGGTGCTTATGGTCATTCACAGACCAGGAGAGAGGACAGACCCTCACACACTGAGATCCTTGTGTGAGTGTCCCAAAAGATACCCCCAAAACAGGCTTGGATTGGGAAAATGAGCAAGTAGAGAAACAAGAGGAACACCATTGAGAAATATGTTACCTGTGAGTCCAAGAAGGATCAAAACACTCAGTCTGAAGATGAGGAAGCACAAGCTCCTGCATCTGAAGACTCTAAGAAAAACAGAAATTGGGCTCAGGCTATGACAGAGCTCAAAAAAGACTTTGAAAATCAAATGAGGGAGTTAGAAGAAAAATTGGGAAAAGAAATGAGAGAGATGTAGGAAAATCATGAAAATGAAATCAGCAGCCAAGTCAAAGAACTCCAAAAAAATGCTGAAGAAAATAGAATGCTGAAAACCAGCTTAGGACAAATGGATAAAACAGTTCAAAAAGTTATTGAGGAGAAGAATGCTTTAAAAACCAGAACTGGCCAGATGGAAAAAGAGATAAGAAAGCTCTGTGGAAAACAAATCCTTCAGATAAAGAATAGAACTCAGGGAGATTGATGAATTTATGAGAAATCAGGGCACAATACTTCTAAACCAAAAGAAAGAAAAATTAGAAGAAAATGTCAAAAATCTCACTGAAATAACAACTGATATGGAAAACAGACTTAGGAAAGATAATTCAAAAATTATTGGAATACCTGAAAGTCATGATCAAAAAAAGAGCCTTCACATCATTTTCAAAGAATTACTACAGGAAATTTGCCCTGATATCCTAGATGCAGAGGGCAAAATAGAAATGGAGAGAATCCACCGATCCCCCTGAGAAAGAAATCCCAAAAAACCAACTCCCAGAAATATTATAGCCAAGTTCCAGAACTCCCAAGTCAAAGAGAAAATATTACAAGCAGCCAGGACACAATTCAAATACCATGGAGTTGCAATCAGGATCTCACAGGACTTAGCAGCAACTACATTAAAAGCTCATAGGGCTTGGAATATATTACACCAGAAGGCAAAAGAGCTTAGAATGCAACTGAGAATCAACTACCCAGCAAAACTGAATGTCCTCTTCTAGGGAAAAAGATGGACTTTCAATAAACCAGGGGAATTTCAAATGTTCTTGTTGGAATGGCCAGAGCTGATCAGAAGGTTTGATCTTCAAATACAGGACTCAGGTGAAACATAGAGATTGGAGAAGGGGAAAATATGAGGGACTTAATGATGATGAACTTCATGCATTCCTGTATAGAAAAATGACACTGATAATACTCATATGAACTTCTCAATTAACAGAGCAGGTAGAAGGAGCTTTTATAGATGAAGCACAGGAGAAAGCTGAATTTGAAGACAAAATATGGTGTAAAATTGAGTCAATAGAAACAAAGGGAAATGTAATGGGAGAAAGTAAAAGGAGAGGGGGAATAGGCCAAGATATTTCATATAATAATGCTTTTTCTTTATTACAATGAGCTATTGCAATGATATAGAAGGGAGGAAGGCAAGGAGGAAGAGGGAATCTTCGCTCTCATCAGAGGTGGCTAGGAGAGAAAACAGCATATTTACAGAATGGGGTAGAAACATCTGTAGTAAGAAGGAGAGAAGGGAGACAGGGGGAAGGGGTGGGGATATGAATGAAGGAGGAGAGGATAGACCATGGGGGGGAGTGGTCAGATATAACACATTTTCTTTTTCACTTCTTGCAAGGGGCTGTGATTGGATAGCCTGTCCGGGACCATAGGGCCAGGTAGATGCTGAGCCTAATGGGTTGTATGGGGCCTCGGGCTTCTTGATACCATGCAGGGATCTGTCTGCTACACCACTCAGCTACCCTACAGCAGAATCAGTGAAAGGAGAGAGAAAATATAGTACATGGTAGTGGAGAAATAGGAAAGGAGGGAGCTGTGATCCGCAATGGCAATGGTGGAAAAATATGGAAGTAACTTTTGTGATAGACTTATCATAAAGAATGTGATCCGGGGTGGCTAGGTGGCATAGTGGATAAAGCACTGGCCTTGGAGTCAGGAGTACCTGGATTCAAATCTGGTCTCAGACACTTAATAATTACCTAGCTGTGTGGCCTTGGGCAAGCTACTTAACCCCATTTGCCTTACAAAAAAAAAAAGAATGTGATCCACCCATGACAGAGTTGGTGGTGTTGGAACACAGACTGAAGTACATTTATTATTATTATTATTATTATTTTTTTTTTTTGGGGGGGTGCAGGGCAAATGGGGCTGGGTGGCCTGCCTGGGGCCACATAGCAGGGTGATCATTGGGTGTTTGGGGCCTGATTTGGACCCCGGTGCTCCTGGCTCAGGGGCCAGTGCTCTGTCCCCCACCCAGCCGCCCCTACTATTATTAATATTTTATTTCATTTTGGGTCCATTTTATTTTTTTGGTTTATGCAAGGCAGTGGGGTTGGGGTGGCTTGCATGTCATATAGCTGGGTGATTGTTGGGTGTAGGGGGCTGGATATCAGCTCCAGGGCTGGGGCTCCGTCCACTGCGCCACCTGGCCATACCTACACTTATTACTGTTATTTTTTTAATTTTAATTTTAGTTTTTTTCTCTCCCCTTTACTTTATTGCTCAAGTGAGTCTATATTTTGGGGTGCATTTTGTTTACTCTTAAACAAGAATATTTTATTAATGTATAAAAAACATTATTTGTACAAAATGAGAATAAATAAATATTAAAAAAGAAACAAGAAAATGTCATCTACAAACTGTTCATATGTTTTGAGCATTTATCCATTAGGGTATGACTTATTTTTTATAAATTTGACTCAATTCTCTTTGTTTGAGAATGAAATCTTTTTCAGAGAATTATGTTTCAATATTCCCCCCCTACAGTTGCTGTTGGTAACTGTTTTCCCTGCATCCTATTCCCCATGCCCATTTATTCTGTTCTCTCTCTCTCTTCTTTCACCCAGGCCCTCCACAAAAGTGTTTTATATCTGACTATTCCCACCCACAATCTTCCCTTTCTTCTGTCACCTATCCTTCCCCACCCCTTTTCTCCCATCCCTTTCCTCTCCTATTTTCCCCTAGAGCAACATAGATTTCTAGACACAATTGAGTGTGTATGTATTTCCCTTTCCATGCCAAATCTGATAAGAGTAAGACTCACTCCCCCTTCACCTCCTTACCCTCTCCTTGATTTTCCACTACTCTGCAAAAGAATTTTCTTGCCTCTTTTATATGAAATATCTTACTGCATTCTACCTCCCCTTTCTCTTTCTCCCAGTACATTCTACTCTCACCCAGTAACTCCATCTTTTTAATATATTATCCCTTCAAATTCAACTCTCACCTGTGCCTCATCTATATTTGATCCTTCAAACAGCTCTAATAAATGACAAAGTTGATAAAAGTTATCATCACCTTCCCATTCAGGAATATAAGCAGATCAACATCCTTATGATCCTTATGATTTGCCTTTCCTGTTTTTGTTTTAATGCTTCACTTGAGTCTTATATTTAATGATCAGATTTTCTATTCAGCTCTGGTTGTTTAATCTGGAAAGTTTGAAAGTTCTATCTTTCCTTGAACATGCGTCTTTTCCCCTGAAAGAATACGTTCAGTTTTTGGGTTCATTTGGTTTCATGAATATCACCTAACCCATGATCCCTTAATGTAGAAGCTGCTAACTCTTGTACTATCCTGACTGTGGCTCCATGATATTTGAAGTGTTTTTTCTGCCTTTTTTGCAATATTTTCTCCTTGATGTGGGAACTATGAAATTTGACTATAATTTTGGGATATTTTTCAGGAGATGATCAGTGGATTCTTTCAATTTCCACTTAATCTTCTGCTTCTATAGTATCAGGACATTTTTCCTTGATAATTTCTTGAAAAATGATATCCAGGATTTTTATTTTGCTCACATCTTTCAGTTTAAAAATTTTTAAATGATCTCTCCTGGATCTGTTTTCCTGGTCAGTTGTTTTTCCAATGCAATATTTCACATTTTCTTCCAGGTTTTTCATCCTTTTGTTTTGGTTTTATTGTTTCTTGTTTTGTTACAAAGTCATCAACTTCCCTTTGCATCAGTTTATATTTTAAGGAATTATTTTCTTCAGGGAAAATTATTTTCTTCTTTTGTATCTCCTTTTCCATTTGGATAACTCTGCTTTTTTAAGGCATTTTACTCATTGATTTGTGGAATACTTTTTCCATTTGATTGTCTGGTTTTTAAGATGCTATTTTCATGAGTATTTTTTTTTTTGCATTCCTATCACCAAGCTGTTGATTAAGGTTTCATGATTTTCCTTCATCAATCATTTCTTATCCAGAATTTTTCTCTACCTCACTTACTTGATTTTCAAAATCTTTTTTATCTCTTCTATTTCCTGAGACCAATTCATATTTTTCTTGGAGGCTTTGAATATAAAAGCTTTGACTTTGTTTTCTTCTTTTGACTGTGTATTTCAATCTTACTTATGATCGTAGTAGCTGCCTGTGGTCAGTTTTTTCTTCATATGTCTGCTCATTTCTGAGGCTTATGACTTGATTTTTTATGACTGTTATGGTGATAATCTGCTTCCAGGGTGAAGGAAGCAGGGTCCCAAGTTTATGATAGCTTTTGTAGTTATTTTCAAAGATGCTTCTAGGAACCTGCAGGATTGCAATTCTAACAAGATCTTAGGCTATATGGAGAGGATATTAACTACTCTCCTGGTCTGTATATAACAATAAGCACTCCCTTCTGCCCTGAAAGTATGAGGAAAGGTACTGCACTGCTGGAACAGAAAGCTCTTTGATGTTTCTGTTCCTCTTTCTGGGACTGAAGCCCCAGAAAGCAACTCATATCTGAGTGTGGGCAAAACAGAATATTGTCTCAGTGATAGGAAGAAAGACTCTTGCAATCTTCTTCTGACTATTATTAGTATTAATACTTAAAATAAATGATAATATAAATTATAATAAGTATTTGTAAATACACAAGTGGCTGCCTTTGGAAGAACACCAAGGTTAATAGATAAAATCAAAACTTATTGCTGAATGATCAATTGAAATACAGAAACAATACATGAACAATATTCACCTTTGATAACATCAGGAGGGAAAGCAAGCCCCACTTCTAATAATCACTAAGCACAAGAAAAGATAAGATTAAATGTGTTTCAAGAATATATTTTATTTATGCTGAAAAAGTCTGATGCACACAAGCAATTAAAAGGAATGGGGTTGATTTAATGTTGGCACTTATTTTATGAGGTGGCCAAAGAGATCTACAAGTTTGGGATTCAGCCCGCACTCACAATACAAAAACAGGAAGAACATTCTTGCAGAAAGAAGAATAGATCAATAATGATTCCTGCAGGAATGACTGCCTTTCTTCAGACATCCCCTTGAAATAAGCCTTAATGCAACTTTTGGAGCAAAAATTAACATAAAACATGGTCTTATTTTGGGGGGGAATATAGTCAGATCTTTATTTTGTTATCTTCTTCTAAGTGTGTGGTTTGATTTTCCTTGGCACCATAGTAATTTTCTATGGTCAGATTTTTTTTTTCTGTTGTTTGTTCATTTCCCAAATGTATTACTTGACTTACTCTTAAAGTAGCGCTCTGCTTTTAGAGTAGAAATTGCACTATCCAAAGCTTTAGAAGTTGGGTGCAGTTGTTTTCAGAGATGCATCAAAGATGCAAATTTTCAATTTTTCCAAGGGGTATGATCTAAGGAGAGATTTGCTCACTACTCTCCTAGCCTGCCCTGGAACTATGAGGAGGATCCTTGTTCCTCTATGGTAGGTATGGCTTTAGTGTGGTACTGCTTTTCCTCATTCTGGAACTACTTCTCCGAACTTTGAAAGGATCCAAGAATGGTCAAACTGACAAAATCCTGACTCAGCATTAGCAAAGAGACACCTGCAATCTTCTGACCTCTTGTTCTACCAACTTCCTGTCTGGGGGGTTTAGAAGTCTGGAAGCAGATATTGTCACTGCAGATTTAGAGGATCCCAAGGTCTGTTCCTGGTTTGCTAGGATCAATTTTGTGCTGGCAGGGTCAGGAATGTGCTCATCTCCTGCCCTGATATAACATAAATTTCCCGCTGCTCTTCTAAGTCCTCTTTGGTATCTTTGGGCTGGGAGTTCTGAAACTATTATTATTGCCACTGATTCAGTTTCCTCCAGGCTGCTCCTGGTTTACTGGGGCCCACTCTGCACTGACACAGCTTGTATTGGACTGGGCTCCTCTCTTACCCTATAATAACATAGCTTTATAGTCAACCTTCTAAATAGTCATGGGATGGAATTTTTTCACTCTATCTCTTTATGGGTTCTGCTGCTCTAAAATTTGTTTAAAGTCATTATTTAAAAGGGTTTGGAGAAGTTTGTGGGGAGAACTCAGACAAATGTCTGCCTTATTCCTACTCTCTTGTCTCTGCCTCCTCTGTTAAATTCTTTTTTTTTTATTTTTTCGGCTGTTTTATTAAATAACCATTTTATAAAGAAAGACGAGTACAGTGACTTCTTGGGGAGGCAGGGGAAAGGGAATATGGAATTAGTGGCTATATCATATCAGTTCCTCTAAGTCTCATCCTGATTGCAAGGCAGTACACTAAATACAACACAAATTTGAATAGGGTTTGTTTTAAGTATAACACCCTAGCTCCTGTCCACCCTTTTCACACCACGACTTTAATATGTCCATGGGCTAGAGGCCCCATCCAAGTAGGTAAGATATGGTTTCCACTTCCAACATAAGTGCCCCCTCTCCTACCCCCACTAATCTATTTAGAATAAATCTGCTTTTGGGAGAGGTCAAAAAATAATTATGATCAATAATAAAATGGGTAAGGAGGAAGTACAC